>NC_089813.1:15623505-15923505 GCF_029633855.1 Hoplias malabaricus
CCACTGTGGATTACTGGTAAAGGCTATTTACGCGACTCAAACAAACTTCATAGCCTACATCCTCTCAGGCAACTGCTGGCAGATGACTCAAAACCTCAGAAAAGTTTATTTGGAAGTTTACGCACAAACTGCTCTTAGTTGACTAGAGGCACATAATGTACAATGTAACAGACAACAATGTGGTCAGTCACGCAGCTATCAAGAGTTCAGGAACACCATGCTATTACTATTCTATACTTTGGACAAGATTCCAAACACTGCATTTGCCAACTTCTAAAAGAGAATAACAGTTCACTCATTCATCTTTTGTAACAACAGCATCCTGATCACACTGTGGACAATAACTGAAGAATATGGTTAGCTAATAGACACCCACCTTTGCTAGCCTCAAGCTAAGGTCTGGGAGGAGGCAAGATCAGTGTGAGGCTAGTTTGGGTCCTGGACAGAGACGGTTGTGCCATGTTTGGGGATTAAAAATTTGATCTGCCGACTCTAGGGGCTAATGCTAAATGCACCTGGAATTAAACCCCTGGTGGGAATTCTGTCCTTCTTTTTGGCACTGTGTAGTGGAGCTTGTGGACACCATGTCTGCCTCATTATGCTTTTTTAGGACTCAAATACTCACCAGGGCATCACCTAAGATCCAACTGGGCCTTGAGCAAGTGAACTTATGATAATAGGGCCAATGCTTGGACCACTTGGAGCCACCAGTCAAATATATTTAAAACACTGCTTCCATGCATGCAGCAGGGATTGAAAGAAAGAACCCCTGAGGAACTACACTTTTTAAAGAGAAGAGGCAGATATTACTTTTAACCAGGTGCCAAAAGGTTTCCACAATGTTCTAAACAGCTTAACCTTTTTCTAAATGAGCTGCATATATATATATATATATATATATATATATATATATATATATATATATATATATATATATATATATATATATATATGGCCATGGCCTCTAGAGGGCAGCAGAGTGTTACTCCTGCACTTTGCTGCCTTTAGCTCTTCTGCTGCTGTCTTAAATAAAAACATAGGCATACTCTCTGAAACATTTTATGAAGGTTAACAGGACAACCACAAAGTGGGTGGTATTTGAGTGGTGGATCGTTCTCAGTCCTGCAGCAGCACTGACTTGGTGGCAATTCTGTGATAAAACACAGCATAGGAGCAAAGGCTTTTCCTAGAACAAAGCTTTCCATGGTGACATAGTATATAGATCAGCCAAAACATTAGAATGACCTACTTGTCTCTACAACATTGTTCATTCTATCATCTCCATAGACTATATAGGTGCACATTTAGTTCTGCTCTATGAGTGGATCGAACTAATAAATAAATAAAAATGAAAATAAATGTTGAAAGTATGTTCCTGAGACTAAGTTCCACATTTTTTTCTGCCTGTTATATACATAAAAATGTTGTAAAATTTAAGCCATCAACAAAACACACCATTTATTTTTCTTCCTCAAATAGTTTTCTACTGGTGAGTTGAGCCTAAATGGCGTATAAAAATATGGCAGCAGATTTTTTTTTTCGCTTACCACTCATGGCTTCATTGAAATAGATTTCTGAGGAACAAGGTGCTAAGGATTAGCATGCTGAACCAGCTTTAACCAGTCCAACTCAACAGACTGCCCATGGCAAAAAAAGCTTTTTTATTTTTTACTTATTTATTATTATTAAATCTCCAGCAGCACTGCTCCATCCAATCCACTCATACAAGTGCAACACACTCCTAACACACCACCACTCCAGGGTTTCTGCAATGCTGAGAATGATCCACCTCCCAAATCATACCATCGGTTATTTGGTGGTCAAGTGGGAGTCCTGAGCATTGAAAAATATTGGTGTAAATGGCTTAAAACTGTGTAGTGCAACAGATGGACAATATTCTGTAACTGCAGACTTAAAAGTGCAACTGTATGGTCAGAGATGCTGAGAGAATGAACAATGAGTGTAGACCAAAGGAGGTTTTGGCTGATTAGTATTAATACAATGTCTCACCTTCAGCACCAGAGGCAGGTCTTTTCGAGCAAAACACATTGCTCCTGTGGTTCAGTACAGCTTTTATTGGGAAAGTATCTTTACTGAACCATATGGAAGTGCACACAGCCTATATTACACAAGTGCCTACTTTCCAGGCAATAAAAGGGAGGGAAACAATATGGATCAAGATGAACTCTCAAAAATAAAGGTGTCACAAAAGGTTTTTTGAGCAATGCCATAGAGGAGCCACTTTTGGTTCTATTAAAATAAAATAAATCATTACACTAATATGTTTAAATGGGTAAAGAACCTTAAGATCAAGTGATGGTTTTCTAAACTTTTAAAAGGTTTAGAAGACACTCACACATATCTTACATCAAAAGAACCATTTGTAGCACCTTCATTTGTAAGGGTGTTGGCCTTCATAGAATGACTAAGGATTTCTGAGTATTAAATACATATCTGTATTTTGGGTTAATTTCTTTTAAATAATAGTTACACCCTTCATATTTATATTGTCTTATATTTAATTATAGATCAATTGCCCTATCAGAATATTTGTTCTCATTGGTATCTAGGTAGAAATAAGCATGGCCTTTAGAAACCTTATCTTAGAGATCCATGTAGGACAGGTGTGAAAGCAATAAAGGAGCAGAATCTGAACATTCTGAGTTCTATCGTGTTTTATAAAAGATACACAATACGACTTTAATTGTTGGATTCAGTGACTGAGCTCATAAACCGCAAAATTCTGATTAGTAGATGCTTGTTATTGTTTTGTTGACATAAATATACTGAATGTAAACAACGTTAAAAAAAGGCTAATCCATAAAAAGTTTTGAAGCTTGAAGCTGGACTGTAATCGACTACATTTGTTGTAACTTATTGTGCCTGTATGTGTGTGCGTTTGTGTGTGCGCGTGTGTGTGTGTGTGTGTGTGTGGGTGTTTGTGTATATCTTCAGTAGAGTGTGTAAGAGGCTGCAGTTGGGACTGAGTGGTGTGTGTTTTGGACTGATACGAAACTGGTTTTATGTGTGTGGTGGTGGTGGGGAACACTCTGTGGCCCTAGGGCTGCTGCTTTGGATTCCTTTTGTCTGGACAGATTGGAAAAGAGTGTTTGTGTCTTTGTTTTGCAACTGGATTTGTGTGTGTGTGTGTGTGTGTTTAAGCTTAAGGTTTTTTTTTTTGGTGGAGATAAGACATTCTCTCTCTCTCTCTCTCTCTCTCTCTCTCTTTCTTTCTCTCTCTCTCACGCACGCACACACACACACACACACACACACACACACACACACACCAACCACTGATTTGAACCCAGAGGCCTGTATGCAAATCAAAGTGCACAAACCTTACATGCACTGGCCGCGCTCCCTGAATATACCCTGGACTTTAATGATAGAGAAAACCTGGCACAGGATGAGTACACACTCACTTCGTCTCTTTCACTCTCACTCTTTCCCCCTCTCTCTATCACTCAGTGTTCTCTCTCTATCTAGCTGTGCTTTCGGTACTTTTCTGCACTTACTCTCTCTCTCTCTCTCTCTCTCTCAAAACAACTCTGACCTGATCCTTTCTTCCACATTTTTTTTTTAATTTCAGACTGAATGTTTGCTCTTGTCCCTCTATAAGTATTTAATTGGCTTATTTGAATGGATGTGCTGTCAGTGGAATATAGGTGGGGTTATCACAGTGTTAAACTGCATAGGTCATATTTAAGGGGACCAAATTAAATTCTTAAGGGGTCCCATATCTGAAGAATGCCCATGATGTCCACATTGGACATTTTTCAGATTTCTAATTCATACATCCATCACAGACCCAGAGCTTGTGTAATTGTGTGTCTCTTGCTACTGGCTGAAGTCTTTTAGTTCGTCAGCTCTGTTATTACTTTGCCTCAAGCCATGACACCTTGTAGCGCAGAGATATGGAGAGAAGGCTTATCTGAGGCATTTTGCGATGGAAGCGGTCCTAATAAATTCGTTCTCCAGACGCTGCTCCCTTTAATTTCCTGTTAGAGGGAGCTGTGCTTTTGGCTCTGCGGGCACACGGCCCACCTTTGAATTTAATGTACTTTAATAAAAGGTGCCTGACCACATTAAAGGAAACGAAGCGTCCAAACAAAAGCTGATTGGAATGAATGCATCTGTTGGTGGGGGACTGATTGCAGCACAAACATAAAAGAAATGGGCAGATAAGGGACAGGAAAGCTTGTTAAAGCAAGGCTGAAACTCTCTGTACTCACTACAATCAGTCACCAAAACAAGCACACTCAATTCCAGCTTTACTGCTCATGTGACTCCACTGGCTTTTAAAAATGTTCTTTGTGATTACTATTATTCTGTCTATTATTTTAATGTCATGCCTACACTTGATTTCTTTCTCTTCCAACCAGAAGGGCATCTTGTCTTAGGAGTCTTTCAGAGCGACTAATATAGCAGGTTGGCCTTAAGCGAGACCATATGTGAGTGAGTCATATACATAAGCGACTAGACGTCTCTTTTTCAACACAGAACTAAAACTTTTTTCCAATGAAACTTAATAAGTAAATAATTAAATAAATAAATTAACAAATAAACCATACATTTTGCATGTGTACACACACACACACACACACACACAATGTGATGTTGTCTTTACCTCTCTCTCGCTTGAACTCCTCCAGCTGTACTCAGGTACTGCACCTAGAACATTTTCATGTAAATTTTATAATTCTTCAAGCAACATTTTAATACAGATTTCCTGAAAAGAAAATATAAAGAATAAAATAAATAATAAAATTAAGGAATACAATTTAATTGAGTATAAATCATTTAACCATGATTTATACCTAAAAAACCCAACCAAATAAATAACAAACATGCATAAAAACAAATAAATAACAAACCAACATACATACATACAAAACAAACAAACAACACACAAATGGGTTTTAAGCCTGTTTAGCCCACATTTTGCATTGGAAAACATCATTTTGTTTTTTCATGTGTTTCTATGGAGCTTGTCAAGTTTATCATCATTCATTCATTCATTCATAGTCCGTAAGTGAGGTGTAGAGTATGCAAAGCGTAGAGTGGTAGAGTGGACAGTGAAATGTTACTAAACTTTGCTCAACAAATTCCAGCATCTAATTCATGATTAGACCAGTCTCACTACACACTACAGTAATGGACAGTGATTATCACAGAGGTTTATCACAGTAGTGGACAGGGTAGTGGATTAGGATCAGTTTACAATAGTTGACAGGGTAGTGGATTAGGATCAGTCTATAGTAGTTGACAGGGTAGTGGATTAGGATCAGTCTATGATAGTTGGCAGGGTAGTGGATTAGGATCAGTCTATGGTAGTTGACGGGGTAGTGGATTAGGATCAGTCTATGGTCGTTTACAGGGTAGTGGATTAGAATCAGTTTACAATAGTTGACAGGGTAGTGGATTAGGATCAGTCTATGGTAGTTGACAGGGTAGTGGATTAGGATTAGTCTACAGTAGTGGACAGGGTAGTGGATTAGGATCTGTTTACAGTAGTGGACAGAGTAGTGGATTAGGATTAGTCTACAGTAGTGGACAGGGTAGTGGATTAGGATCTGTTTACAGTAGTGGACAGGGTAGTGGATTAGGATTAGTCTACAGTTGTGGAAAGGGGAGCGGATTAGGATCAGTCTATGGTAGTTGACAGGGTAGTGGATTAAGATTAGTCTACAGTAGTGGACAGAGTAGTGGATTAGGATCAGTCTACAGTAGTGGACAGGGTAGTGGATTATGATTAGTCTACAGTAGTGGACAGGGTAGTGGATTAGGATTAGTCTACAGTAGTGGAGAGGGTAGTGGATTAGGATTACTCTACAGTATTGGACAGGATATTGGGATTGGATCTGTCTACAGTAGTGGACAGGGTAGCAGATTAGGATTAGTCTACAGTAGTGGACAGAATAGTGGATTAGGATTAGTCTACAGTAGTGGACAGAATAGTGGATTAGGATTAGTCTACAGTAGTGGACAGAATAGTGGATTAGGATTAGTCTACAGTAGTGGACAGAATAGTGGATTAGGATTAGTCTACAGTAGTGGAAAGGGGAGCGTATTAGGATCAGTCTACAGTAGTGGACAGAGTAGTGGATTAGGATCAGTCTACAGTAGTGGACAGGGTAGTGGATTAGGATCAGTCTACAGTAGTGGACAGGTTAGTGGATTAGGATCGGTCTACAGTAGTGGATTAGGATTAGTCTACAGTAGTGGACAGAGTAGTGGATTTGGATCTGTCTACAGTAGTGGACAGGGTAGTGGATTAGGATCAGTCTCCAGTAGTGGACAGGGTAGTGGATTAAGATTAGTCTACAGTAGTGGACAGGGTAGTGGATTAGGATCAGTCTACAGTAGTGGACAGGGTAGTGGATTAGGATTAGTCTACAGTAGTGGACAGGGTAGTGGATTATGATCTGTCTACAGTAGTGGACAGAGTAGTGGATTATGATTAGTCTACAGTAGTGGACAGGTTAGTGGATTAGGATCAGTCTACAGTAGTGGACAGGGTAGTGGATTAGGATCAGTCTATGGTAGTTGACAGGGTAGTGGATTAAGATTAGTCTACAGTAGTGGACAGAGTAGTGGATTAGGATCAGTCTACAGTAGTGGACAGGGTAGTGGATTAGGATCAGTCTACAGTAATGGACAGGGTAGTGGATTAGGATTATTCTACAGTAGTGGACAGGGTAGTGGATTAGGATTAGTCTACAGTAGTGGACAGGGTAGTGGATTATGATCAGTCTACAGTAGTGGACAGGGTAGTGGATTAGGATTACTCTACAGTATTGGACAGGATATTGGGATTGGATCTGTCTACAGTAGTGGACAGGGTAGCAGATTAGGATTAGTCTACAGTAGTGGACAGGTTAGTGGATTAGGATCAGTCTACAGTAGTGGATTAGGATTAGTCTACAGTAGTGGACAGAGTAGTGGATTTGGATCTGTCTACAGTAGTGGACAGGGTAGCGGATTAGGATCAGTCTCCAGTAGTGGACAGGGTAGTGGATTAAGATTAGTCTACAGTAGTGGACAGGGTAGTGGATTAGGATCAGTCTACAGTAGTGGACAGGGTAGTGGATTAGGATCTGTCTACAGTAGTGGACAGAGTAGTGGATTATGATTAGTCTACAGTAGTGGACAGGGTAGTGGATTAGGATCAGTCTACAGTAGTGGACAGGGTAGTGGATTAGGATTAGTCTACAGTAGTGGACAGGGTAGTGGATTATGATCTGTCTACAGTAGTGGACAGAGTAGTGGATTATGATTAGTCTACAGTAGTGGACAGGGTAGTGGATTAGGATCAGTCTACAGTAGTGGACAGGGTAGTGGATTAGGATCAGTCTACAGTAGTGGACAGGGTAGTGGATTAGGATTACTCTACAGTAGTGGACAGGGTAGCGGATTAGGATTAGTCTACAGTAGTAGACAGAGTAGTGGATTAGGATTAGTATACAATTGTGGAAAGGGGAGTGGATTAGGATCAGTCTACAGTAGTGGACAGAGTAGTGGATTAGGATCAGTCTACAGTAGTGGACAGGGTAGTGGATTAGGATCTGTTTACAGTAGTGGACAGAGTAGTGTATTAGGATTACTCTACAGTAGTGGACAGGATATTGGGATTGGATCTGTCTACAATAGTGGACAGGGTAGCGGATTAGAATTAGTCTACAGTAGTGGACAGGGTAGTGGATCAGGATTAGTCTACAGTAGTGGAAAGGGGAACGGATTAGGATCAGTCTACAGTAGTGGACAGAGTAGTGGATTAGGATCAGTCTACAGTAGTGGACAGGGTAGTGGATTAGGATCAGTCTACAGTAGTGGACAGGGTATTGGATTTGGATCTGTCTACAGTAGTGGACAGGGTAGTGGATTAGGATTAGTCTACAGTAGTGGACAGGGTAGTGGATTAGGATCAGTCTACAGTAGTGGACAGGGTATTGGATTTGGATCTGTCTACAGTAGTGGATCAGTCTACAGTAGTGGACAGGGTAGTGGATTAGGATCAGTCTACAGTAGTGGACGGAGTAGTGGATTAGGATCAGTCTACAGTAGTGGACAGGGTAGTGGATTAGGATCAGTCTACAGTAGTGGAAGGGTATTGGATTTGGATCTGTCTACAGTAGTGGACAGGGTAGTGGATTAGGATCAGACTACAGTAGTGGACAGGGTATTGGATTTGGATCTGTCTACAGTAGTGGACAGGGTAGTGGATTAGGATCAGTCTACAGTAGTGGACAGGGTATTGGATTTGGATCTGTCTACAGTAGTGGACAGGGTATTGGATTTGGATCTGTCTACAGTAGTGGATCAGTCTACAGTAGTGGACAGGGTAGCGGATTAGGACTAGTTTACAGTAGTGAACAGGGTAGCGGATTAGGATTAGTCTACAGCAGTGGACAGGTTACATGTTTAAGATCTGTATACAGCTGTGGACAGGGTAGCGGATCAAGATCAGGAGTGAGTCAGCCAGGCAAACCACACCATATTTCTGCTCGTTCTCTCTGCGCCCACCCCCCTAAAGGCATTGGTTTAAAAAGAACCCTGATTAAGACCAGTAGAAATAGAAGTGTTTTATTCCCCTCAGCGTGACCCAGTCAGCTTAAAGACAACCAAGTAGTCATTAAACAAATTGCAGTGATTTTAAACAAGAACAGTCTGTGTAATGTAACTCTTTAAAGCCACCCTGTACTGCATTCGCCCAAGTCCAGTGTGAGATTTCCATTTCCTCAGAAAAAAAAATTATTTATAGTGCAGTTTTTACTAAAGCTGGCCAACATTGCATTACAGAAAAACATGGATTTATAAACACCCCCGTCACCATTATTTCAGTAACATTTTTATGTATCGTATTATATTCTGTGGAGGCTATACGACATTCTTATTTTCATTTTTTAGATATTAATCATTTGTTGTAAGACCATCATCCAACCTCTCTTTATATTTTGAGGATGAACATTCAGAAGCAAAAATGTCATATTTAAGTTTGCATCCTTTTGATGACATAAAAATATATTCTTAAAAAAATAATTTGAATAGGTGTTTTCAATATTTTGTATACAACTGTATGACCTCTATACAAATTATCTTGTGTAATGTATTGTATCTAACTCAAAAAGCATTCTGGGCTGAAACACACCTTATAAATCTTCATAAAATAGTGTGAGTGGGTAGAATTAATCCACTGTATGTTTTTTCTTTTTTTCTTTTTTTTTTTTTTTGCAAATATCGTTTAGCTGACTTTCAAAGTCTGTATTTTTATTCACTTCATATAGACACAAGCATACACAGACATACCTAATTCAGCTGAGTACTACATTATGAAGTTGAATTAGGTGTATCTGAGAAGATAAAACCCTCTCCGGTCTCCTCCAGGGTTGGAATTTGAAAAATGCACAAGGACTGAAGCCCCACCCACTGAGAACAGTGATTAATATGCAGAAGGTAATGAACTGTCAGTGATGCTTCATGGGTGATTAATTTACTGCATTGTCACTAGATGAGGCTCAGCTGTTGGATACAGACTCAAACATTCCTCTGGAAATTCGAGCCAGTGAGCCTAAACGCACAGTTTTGGGGAGTGTACAGAATGTAGCAGCGTTACGCATTTCACAATACAAATTATAAGTAATTTTATTCTGATACAGTATAAATAGAAACTAATGTATTACATGAAGGGATTTATATATTTTATATTTATAATATTATATATATTATACATTTATTCACACTCAGAATAATTACAGAAATCATGTATTTCCTAGAATCCCTTGACATAAAACATGCTACATTTTTTCAGTTCCGGTATTTGCCCACTCACTTGAGCTCATTCATCTGGCATGGCAGAGCCAGGAAAGAAATGCATTTATTGTCTTGGAAATTCAAAGAGTCCTTCACATTTAAAAAAAAAAAAAAGCAGAGCGTAACATGCCAGATACGAACTTATTTTCAGTGTCCAAAGACTCTTCTTTCAAAGATGCATCTTTGTCTGTCTAAAATCGTCTGCAGCTTACGTATTATATTCTGGTTTTTTTTTTAAGGTCTGATTTAACTGATTCATTCAACATATTCATATGATAAATGGGACCCAAAAGCTGCAGAAGTGAATAGTTTATTTGTTACATGTCATTTTTAATGACTAACGTCTCATAGAGAAAAAATGCACTAGCCAGAGTTGCAAACTCGCTGCTCTGTTTCACCTTAGATTGTGGCAATTTATATTTCTGCCCTCCAATCCACATTAAAGGGTGCTCATTCTGCTGCTTCAAAGTTCCACATTAAATGGTTTACATTTAAACATGCTCTATGTGCTATTTGAAGTAAACATGCAGCATAACGTAAAGAAAAGTGTGAAAGAAAATCCTGTTTTTTTTCTGGCGCTGTTTTTATTTAAAGAGGATAGTTGCAAAACACAATGCATTTAAAGAGGACATATACAATTGTGGGGAAACGCAGTTCTCTCTGGGTAGTTTACATTCAGGATCTCTGTGTCTTTTAAGATGGAACGTTATGTTTGAGATGAAAAACAAAAACTAATTTGTGACTCAAGTCTCGTTTTGCAGCACACTCAGTAAAGCAGTTAACCGTCTCCCGAGTTTGGACACATTTCCACCTTAAGTGATCTGAAACAGCAAAAATAAGTCAATATTACCCATCTATGGAGCAGGAATAGAGCAATATCTATTGGTTTGTTTTTTTGTGTGTTTGAGTTCTGTCTGTTTTCTAAAATAATGACAGACCTCTGTATTGAAAGATTTAGTAATTGTTTGCCATAGCCAGTGTGAACTTGTGGCTACATCATTAATATTAGCTACACTTGCTGAATTCATTTGATCTAGTTATTGTTTAGCAAAAGTGAGAAAAAAAAAATTAACATGAAAAGTAATGGAGAGATTTTGAGAAAAATAAACAAACACATTTTTTTTGGAATATTTCCAGCATGTCCCAGCCAAACTCTACTTTAGATCCAGACTACGTGATCCAACAAGTACTGCAGGGAGTGTCCCTCAGTGATTGTGGGGTGGTGGGTGTTGGAGTGGATTATTAACTATTGGTTGATATTATGTTCTCCGTCTGCTGATGAATACTTATGTAATAAAAACTCACAAAAGTAATTTTAGAACCGGGCCAGAAAATTGCCTAAAACTTGCCTTGTTTAAATCTGTCAACTACATGAACTTACAAATTAAAACAATAATAATGAAAAGATTATATTTCAACTTTGTCTGACTTTGTGATTGACACAGTAAAGAAGAGCTGAGCTCCTTGTGATGCTGAGAAGTAGAAATGGAATGTATACTGTACATTTACTGTACTGGAATTTAAACCTTAGATGCGGAGTACATTAGAAATTGAGAGGGCAGTGAAATCTATGTAATAGATATTAGATTTGTCTGGTCAATCTCTCTCTCTCTCTCTCTCTCTCTCTCTCTCTCTCTCTCTCTCTCTCTACCTTTCTCCCTTCCTCTTACTCTCTGTCTGTCTCCTGTTCCCGGACTCTTGGCTCTACCTCCCTTTGGTGCTCTAGCTATTTTTGGGTTGGACAAATTTAATTATGCATGTTGTCATAGTGCTTACTGCTGCTGTAAAAGGGGAAAGCAGGCGAAGGGTGGGGAGGTGGATAGAAATGTGGCCTGTGTTAGCAATCCCAGGTCAGAGTTCTCATCTCAGCAAATAACGTCAGGCTTTACTGAAATCCCCATTAAAACTCAGAAGGAGTATATTCCTGGGCTGTTTTTCTTAGAAGAAATACCCAGGCACATAGAGACATCAGCTAAAATATTACCATGTGATAATAAACTTGCCTGGAAACACTACAGAGAAGTGTAAAGAAGATTTGTTCTTTGTCTTTCCTGATTGTGCAATGGAAGAAGATCCAGTGTTTGTACGCAGCCCTGGCTTGGTAAATGGGAAAAAAATCTAGATGTCTTGTTCCGAACAAGCTCAGGAGCTCTGCCCCTCCATTGCCAGCTTAGCTGGCAGCACAGCCACAGCAGAGAAATAGCATCTGGATTTTGAAAAGCATGAAAAGAGATTAGGATGTTGCTCAGTTCCTGCTCCATAGGTGAGTAATACTGACGTATTCCTGTTGTTACTGTTACATTACTTAAGGTAGAACTGACTGCAAATTCAGGAGAATGCTAACTGTATGAATGTGATCAAAAGTGCTACAAAACTCAAAAGTTTCTGCACTCACAAAAAAAGGTGTGTTAGAGGAACATTATTGACACTTAAGTTAAACACAGTGTAAATATATCTTTGAAAGATACAAGATACAAGATTTTTAAAGTGTAATTGTGTTCCCTAAAAATACACTACATTCTGTTCTCCAGATGGAGAGGTTAATATGTGTAATCATTCATTATAGGTCTGTTTAAATTATTAATTCATTGTTTGTAACCGCTTATCCATTTCAGGGTCACGGTGGGTCAGGAGCCCAGGATGCCAGTCCTTTACAGTGCAACACACACTCACACCCACGGACACTTTTGAGTCGCCAATCCACCTTGTGTTTTTTTTGGACCATGGTGGGAAACCTGAGCACCTGAAGGAAACCTACGCAGAGATGGGGAGAACACACCAAACTCCTCACAAACAGTCACTCGGAGCAGGACTCGAACCCACAACCTCCAGGTCCCTGGAGCGACCCTGCCGCCCCCTGTATAAATTAAAAGAACATAATATAAGATCTTGAGATGAAATGGGACATATGAACTCATCAAGACTTTAAAATCTGCAATTATAATAGAGTAAGGTACAATTATGTTCCATAAGCAAAGGTACAGAATATGTACCCTTCGGCATATTCACAGTTTCTCTGACAGTGTTTGGTAATTATAATAGTGAATAAAAATTTACAGAAAAGTTCAACCTCAGCAACAAACAAGCTATAGTGGGCTTCTAATTCAAAGATGCTGTTCCACCTTAAAGGCTAAACACCACTTAATGGATCTCCATAAATATTTCACATTATTTTAGTGACATATATAAGTATGAATTAAAATGAAAATAGCATGCTTAATTTGCTTTAAAACTGACAATTTTATTAAATTGACGGAGAAACCTGAGCTCGCTACGTAAACCTAAGCTCTTGAACGCAACCATGATGTCACTGGTGGACAACAGCTGAACAACGCCGCGGTAAAACACCGTTATGACTGACTGTTATGACAGTATCTAGCTAGCTAAATACCTAACATTATTCATGCCAACAGCCTAGCAATAAGCTAAACTCAAATTTAGAGGTACCGTTATTCTTGTAAATGTGATCGAAGCCGAATTCATCCGACACTATAAACCTCCGTAATGCAACTACGTAGCCGAGTATAATCTGAGCCACCAAGCATGTCAAAGATAACCTTAACTAACACCAACTAAAACAGGCGAAGTATGGTGTGGTTTGCCTGGCTGACTCACTCCTGATCTTGATCCGCTACCCTGTCCACAGCTGTATACAGATCCTAAACATGTAACCTGTCCACTGCTGTAGACTAATCCTAATTCGCTACCCTGTTCACTACTGTAAACTAGTACTAATCCGCTACCCTGTCCACTACTGTAGACTGATCCACTACTGTAGACAGATCCAAATCCAATACCCTGTCCACTACTGTAGACTGATCCTAATCCACTACCCTGTCCACTACTGTAGTATACAGAGGCTCTTACATGCTCATATTGTTGGAAAAGCGCCAGTGAAATGAGCTACAGATAACGGAGTGAGCGGATGGTCCTTTCCAAAGTGCCCGTTTAAAGTTGAAAATTTAGTCCATTTTCTGGAAATTTTGGGATCTTTGGGCCTTTTGTGCACAGATGTCCCACTGTACATTGAATTATTGCAGCCAAAAACAACACACCTTTTCGTCATTTTGCATTAAATTAAGTGCAACTTCTAGAGTTGTTGTCCACCATCTATTAGAGTTTCTATTAGAGTACCTATTAGAGTTTCCGAACACCGTTGGGGTGGAGGGGGGAGGACCAACGGTATTTTATACCGTATTCCTTGAATTAGTAAGAAATAACATGTTTTCTGACTATCAATAAATACAAGTTAGGAACTCAAATTCCACTGTATTTATTTGTTTGACACTTTCATATCGCTGGTGCTTAGCCTTTAAAGGATTTGGCGCTTCTGAATGAACACAAAGGTTGAGGGGAGTTTGTTTTGCTGTGAGAACAGCAGTTCTCCAGAATTATCTGTTCCCTTGAAGTTTATCGAATGGATTGTTTTTAGGCTAAATGTATTTAAGTGATCTGTGAACTATGTGTTAACCTATTTTAATTTGGGTGACAGCTTGAGTTTCTTGTCTACTTAATGCAACTCTGGATTTGAAGTCCATCATCACTAACAGCAGGGGACTCAACTCCCCAACGCCCTTAAGGCTCAGATGCTTCTCAAACACTAACCTCAGAACTGAATCTCCACAAGGAAAGAAAAGCCACTCTCTCCAACCAACTGGAACGAGCCTTCCTCCACACTTAAATATGGCCAGAAGATACAGCACAGAGCTTCTCTGTTGTCGTCACACTCTGCCTCCACTTCGGCTCATCAATGCTTGGCTTGGCCTGTTTGAGCTGGATTAGTTTTACTTGAGGAGGTTCTGTAATATACTCTCCTCCTTTAGCAGGTCCCCTAGTGGCCATACTGTGGGCAGGATGAAAACTGACTCCCATATTTTTGATGAATCCTCTTTAATCTTCTATTGGATTAACTAGGAGACTGTTATTGCTCTCTGGACAAATGCTGTAGCCCTGTGTTGAGCTGCCAGTGAGCAATGAGCGGCAAAATGAGTGAGTTGAGACAACAATTCACACACTGACACAAAGTTGATATAACGGACTAATGTCTGTTAACATACCACTAAACATACTAAACATACCACAAAATTACATCTCTGTTGAATTCATGAAATCATGTACAAATGCAGTTAAATACATAAATAAATGAACAAATAAATAAATAAAATGGAACCTATTATACTTTTTTACCATATTTTAACATAGTTTCCAATGCTTTTAATCACATGTCTGTGAAGTTATTTGTTCCTTATATTTGCACAAGTCTCCTCTTGTCTAAACAACACCATTTCCTTTAAATGAGAAGGAGTCACTATTCACCCCAGTGCAAGCACCCTGCAGTGAGAATCAAGGAACAGAATATTTGGTTTTTAGCCCTTTTCATTTGGCTCACATATTCTCTATACTTGTTTTAGCCTTTATTTCCTCTATATTCTATTTCTACACACTCAATGCATCTGCTGTTCCCTGTTAAAATGTAACATAGATAACTCTGGAGAGCTACTGTTATCACAGCAAAACATACTTCCCCTCCCATTTGTTTAAATTGGAAGGTAAGGTCTTGGTAGGTGTGTGTTTACTTACATGCAAATCTCCCAAATTCCTGAACTGTTCCACCTTAAGTATCAGCAATAATAAATTAATATCACCTACCTATGGGGCAGAAATAGAGCAAAATACTCATCTACTTTCATGCTTTTTAATTTTCAGAGGTCTCTCCACCATCACCATGAGAGATCTGGTTCTTTGACTGGAGCTGAAACAACAATGCAGAGAGAGAACAACTGAGTCACTTATTTTGTTTTACATTTACTGAGCCAGGGTTTGCAAAAACACCAACATTTGTCCAGTGTGCAAACAGACCAGAGAGCTAGCACATTGTGAGGAAACATTCTCTGAATGAGTCTTTGAAATAGACATCAGAGAAGGAGCAAAATCAGAGCACCTTGTTTACACCACGTATTCTGACTTAAGCAGCTCACTAAAAACGTGGGTGGTCTAAGTTCAAAGTTTGCTTGGTAGGAGGTCCAGATGCTCAAATCAATGTTCAAATGCACATAATAGTGGGATATTTGTCATAATATTTCCCCTTTAAAAAGAATAGAAAACATTTGTAGAAATGTTAACTTATTTGTTCATATACAAAGGTGAAAATCTAGTTAATTTAATACGGGCTGTCAAGTTGCTAAGGGGCACATGGCTCTGTTTTTGTTTTGGATTCTGTCTCCTCCCTTAGCCCTGCCCTGCCATTAGTGTTCTCACCTGTGCCTCCTTTGTGGTCTTGCCCTCTTCTTATCCTTCCCAGGTGTTTCTTGTCTGTGCTCCTTATATATACCCCTTTGGTTTCAGTGCTCCCTTGTCTGGTAGACAATGTGTAGATGTGTGCTTTTAGTCTATGCGCTTTACATATGTTGACACTAGTTTCTGAATATTTACTATAATTAATTGGCATTTGACAGGTAGAATACACTGCATCTATAAAATGGAACAAAAATGCTTAGTTTTACTACAAGTAACATCATACAAATCATACCTGGAATTGCTTCAGTTTAGCAAAAATATTTTCTTGCGATTTTCTGCTGTGTTTTCATGATGATAGCAACAATTTGGTAATGGTTTGTTAAATGCATGGAAATGCTTTCACTTCATTCACAGTTCAGTAGAACACTCAGAACACTTGCCCCAAAAAGATGGAAGTTTGTTTTGGTTTTTCCTTTCATTAGATGCTGAAAGAGCCACCTCCAAAGATCATGTATCATATTTGATACATTTGGCTTTAAAGGGTTAAATTCACAAACTGCATGAAAGTTAACACTGAAAGTGCTACAAAACTAAACAACTGGAGTAACAAATGAGTTTCTGTGGTAATTCAGTCAGTGAACAAAAACTTAAAAGTTAAACTTCAGCCACAGACAAATTACAGT
Source organism: Hoplias malabaricus (assembly GCF_029633855.1). Lineage (NCBI taxonomy): Eukaryota > Metazoa > Chordata > Actinopteri > Characiformes > Erythrinidae > Hoplias > Hoplias malabaricus. The sequence goes on from NC_089813.1 coordinate 15,640,239, forward strand.
CATTTATTTCCCACTTGAAACATATTGTTCCACCTTAAAAGATGTAGAGCTTCTAAATGTAAACAAATGAGAGAACTGAGCTTACCCACCATCGAAGATGTTGCCTTTAAGTGGCATATGTTGAGCTGTGGATGTGTTCTTTGAAGTGAGCACTCTCCAATACCTTTAGGATGTGTTGGTCATAGAGTGCACCAACCCTTAGCTGTTTGTTTGGCCTTACCAAAATGCTTTGTTCAATTCAACTGGGGTTATGTTTTAGATGATTATGCCTCAGTAAAGAATATTTTAAGCTTGCCTCCGGTTCTCTCCTCTGTTTCATTCATTTGTTGCCTGGTTCTGTGTTCTCATTTTGTCTTTCCTCTGAAACATAATCCAGAAATAAGTGCATGTATAAAAGCACTTGCTAGTAGATACTACTAGAAAGCGAATACCACTCATTTTGTTGCATTATATTAGTCGATGGAAGTCCATCAGGGTCCAGTCCATTTCATCATTTTTTTCTAGCGACTGATTAAACACACACTTGCTTCAGGTTTTAAATTGTTTGCTTTTATGATGTTCCTGAATTCAGTAGTAGAAATTCAAGTCAAGCGCTTCTGGAGCTGAAAGAACTTTGCTCTGAAATGAAGGGGCTTTGATGTAAGGGGATGATCTTAAAGTCAAATGCAGATGATCCTGAGCACCATCATTTTGTTAGTCGTTGATTTTCTTTAGAGACTCTATGCCAGTAAACATATGAATTATTACTAAGTTGAATGAAACAATGTCAAATCCTGTTCTAATTATTGCTACAATGCAATTGTTTATGGATTATGATTTATATATATATATATATATGAGATACATAATGTTTAATGAGAAGATATGACTCCAGATAATGAAGGAGGTGACTAGAATTTTGCCATTTTAAAACACCACAGACACCAGAACATTAGAGTCACTACAATACATTATCAGAGCACATAAAGTCTTGCCTTACAGCATTGGTCTCTAAGAGGACTGGAACCAGGGTCTGAATTAGTGAGCCCTATTTTGCAGAAATCTGACCTACTTCAGACAGCAAATAAACCATACTGCCAGATGAGTGTGTTATTTTCTGATCTCCTTTATGCTTTTCACCACTTCATTGCTCCCTTTTCTACCCTCCCCAAAACTGCTTTACTGGTCCACAAGGTGTTTTAATCTGCATTTATTTAACTAGAAAAGAGCATTTCCTGATGAAAATGAAATCAAGGTGATTGCACAGTTTAACCTATCCCTGGTGGTTGCTTGTGTGATGCTACATTGGTGCTTTGGAAAAAAAGGTTGACTGCAGGCAACTGGTTTGGACCAACCACCGTTGGACTGATCTCATTACTGTCCTGTAATGGAAGATTACTAAAATGTGATAGTTTGTCTAAAATTCTGTTTAACAACCAGTGGTCCACCCAGAAAATGCTGTGTAAAACACCAGTGGAACAACTGGAATGTTTTTGTAAAAAAATCAGAAGTGTTGGATGGGACATTGATCGGTGGTTGCAGGGGTGCTGGTAGGTTGTTGATATAGTCTATCCATGTTCATTTCCTATGTTTTCCAAGTTGTTGTTTGGTGGTTACTATGGTTGGGGGAGACCATAGTGCAGGAGAAAAGAGCATCTGGGCAAGAACCCAACTGCTGCATGAAGTTTAATTGTCTTTATCCTAAAAATGTTTTTCAAGGTCCCTTTGGATTTCTTGTTGTGGGATTTATTCTTGGCCCCAACAACTATGCTACTTATCAAAATGTCTGACACTGCCATGGAAAAAATAAGCAATTAAAATGTGTACTATTGTAACTATTCCTTCTCCTCCAATATGTCTTCCATGTTGGTGGTGAAATGTGTCTAGAAGCTGTTGCTAATGTAACAGAATCAATAAATGGCTGTGATAAGTGAGATAATCTGACCACAGCTGATTGAAGCTGTTCTTTCACAAGTTAGATGATAGGAATCAGTGTAAGAAAAAAAGCAATGTATAACAACAAACCATATCAGATCACAGCTAGTTTATACATTATCATGACTTGGAATCTATGTTCAAGTCCCCTTTAAAGAGCACTTAAGTACCTCTTGTTATCATCTTCATTATCATTGAATTGTCTGCTGTTAGTGTGATTCTTGATTGCATGTTGAAAGATACTAGCAAAATCTCATCCTGCTTCTCATGACACTTGCTCATTTGGTTGTATTTAACCACAAGAGCATTAGTGAGATCATGCACTTATGTTGAATGATTAGCTCTGGGTCACAAACACTCCATTAGTCTATCACAGACAATGCAGTTACACTGGTCCACAGCACATTATTTGAAGGCTTTGATTGTCTCTAGACAACATTTCGGACTGGGCATCGTGATCTTTTGATCTTTGTGGCTGCTCCAGAGCATCCAGTGCTAATGGTAATTTTTTTTGGTGAGCCATTGAATTCATTTGTGAACAACATATATTGATTTTACCAATTACAAGAGTGCCTGCATATATCTGGTCAGTGTGTTCATAGGTGCTGTAAGACAGAGAGTTTGCTTGCTCTGTGCAAGTGAAGGAATAGCATTTAAATAATTTAATTAAATGATGTCATTTTACAAACAGACAAATGTAACTATGAGCAAATAGCCATATTTTAAATATTCTATTAACTTTCTTTGCTACTCTAATAAAAACTGTCGAATATTTTGTGGTCTTTTTGTTAATTTTGCCCATGGGAGCATGCCACTACATTCCCCTCGTAAAAGGCCTCATCCATAAATTTATAGTCATGCCCTTGCTGGCGCCTTCACACTAACATTACCAGTGTCTGAGTGTCCAAGGATGTAGTCATTAAGAATCAGACAGTGACATTCAATTCGCTGCATAAAAGAAATAGACAGTGAGTATTCAGAGATAAGACCCAGTCAATAGCAAGCTACAATCAAGCCACACATCCAAACATCAACGTCTCTAGAAGCCTGAGTGCACAAAAAAAGAGTCAACACTAAACAATTCCACTGGCAAATCAGAGTCTGTTCCAATATCACAAGGAGTGTTCCATTGCAGTTGCAGAAATCAATAGCAAAATTAGTTTCCGAAAGTCTCTTGTTTCAGGACCTCAGGGTTAATGATAGTCCATTTTCAGCTATATTCCACTGGGGTATAAACACATAGCATATCATACAACAGAAAATGACTGTAAAAATCAATTCTAAAATCTCATGGCTGAGACATAATTTAAGTTATTCTAAAATATATGCTTTATAAAAGTATGAATGAATTAAGGGCATGTAAAGTCACTGATTCGAATCATTCCCTATTCAGCCTGGTGTCAATGTAATTTCAAATGCAAAGTATAGTTCATAAACTGCCCCTAACCCTGAACCATTGGCAAAGGAACCGAAGGGGATGGAGGGAGATGTTTGCCCCACAAAATTGGATACAGCTGCATTAGTCACCCCCTAAAAATAATACCACTGAGAGACTTTTATTTTGAAGGTGCGCCACGAAGGTTAATGAATTTTGGCAGCACTTAGATTCCTTGAGTTATTTGTATTTATATTAATTTAAATACCCAGTATTGAAAATTTAACCTTGTTATCATCTCAGTGTTTTTTTATATCTTACAAATTCATTATATTTTAAATATAATTCTATGTTGCATATTATTGCATATGTATGCAGATTTTGTGCATGATATAGAATTCAACATCATGGCCAGTCAATTACATTTTAATGACAGTCTCAAATAGGTGAATTCAGACAGTCAGGGCTTCTGATGTCATTAACCTCAACAATTAATTGCAGCACGTTCTGAATGAAGGTGAAGGTGCAGAGTTAAATTAAGGCACTTTTAAGGCATTAGGAGATTATTTCTTTGAAAAAACTTCTAAATATGTAATTTTGATGAACAGAGATGAGTTTTAGGGGTGTAATCCAAGACTGGAGGGGGACATTTAATATTCATAGATTTTTTTTTTATACTGTGTTTTTTTTTCAGAGTTATGCAAAGGCTGTTTTACACCATGACTAACAACAGCCCTTAACTGTGGTTAAAATCACTTTAGTGCATAGCCTTTCAGGGCTTATTACTTTACTTTATTATGATTGCTTTCCAAATTGCTTCGAGTCTACTGAGGTGCATTCAGAGCAGTGTTTGTTAGAAATAAGAAATAAAGGAGTGTTTTAAATGTGAGACACAATTATAGCACATTGCAGTTTGCAATTTGTGTGGCTTTAACTCTCAAATGTTGTTCTATTGTTGTTCTAGTGACTGTTTCTATCTATTCTCTCCATACTATTTTCTTTCTCGCTGCCCCCACCCTCCACCCATGTTTACTCCTGCATCCACTGGCTCTCATCATGATACTGATCAGCACATTACATGGCCCAGCAATCCTCACTGTCTCTCTCTTTCTTTCTCTCATTTACCCAGCTGTCCGTCTGTCTCTCACTCTCCCTCCCGTTCTTAATGGAAGCGTCTCTTAGATGCTTTCTATCCTTTCCCCATCTCTCACTGGCTTTGTCTGTCCTCTGTCTTCTCTTTCTTTGTTTGGATTTTCTGTCTCTTTTTCCCCAACCTGTTTTTTATTTTGTCTCAGTACTGCCAGGTTTCCCTCAATTTTTCCTCTCTTTCCTTATGCTTAGGTGCCCACCACCACTATATTCTCCCCTCATATTCTCCATTGATTTGATGTATTAGCTCATTAGTGATTCCACCCTCAGCTCCTCTTGTGGACATACTCTCAGGTACCATAAGAGTGAAACTAATAATTTTTTTTCTAGCAGCATGTCTTCATTAATATTATGCTAAAATGCTTTTACACCAGCAAACAGACACCCATGGTTTTTGGAATGGAGCTAAGAAAATCATTGACCCACCCAGAGTTGGCAAGTCCAGTTATGTTAATTTAGACTCCTGATTATAAAAAAGCTGTCGCTGTGGGTCTGGAGCCCACTGGGTGCATGGTAGGAACACACCCTGGACAGGGCGCCAGTCCATTGCATTACACACACACACACACTTGTGGGCCAATTTAGACATCCAGTCCACCTGAAACATAACTTGGGAAAAACAGAAAATACATTTTAAATTGTGGTGATGTACTTATGTTATTATGGACCCACAATTTTTACTTACTCACTACTTATAAGGGATGCACAAATACCATTTTTACAAGTACGTGTATATTCGTACTTGCAGCTACAGGTACTGATACTTACTTAGAACAAACATCCCGTTCAGGGTCGCGGTGGGTCCAGAGCCTACCTGGAATCATTGGACGCAAGGCGGGAATACACCCTGGAGGGGGCGCCAGTCCTTCACAGGGCAACACACACACACTCACACCTACAGACACTTTTGAGTCGCCAATCCACCTACCAATGTGTGTTTTGGACTGTGGGAGGATACTGGAGCACCCGAAGGAAACCCACGCAGACATAGGGAGAACACACCAACTCCTCACAGACAGTCACCTGGAGCGGGAATCGAACCCACAACCTCCAGGTCCCCGGAGCTGTGTGACTGCGCCACCATGCCACCCATTTAATTAAATCAATTTTGTTTAATTACTTTCTGGAACTGTACATGTTTTATTTAGCACTTTCCCACGTTACACCAACAATAATATGAATTTCCCTCTGGGATCAGTCTATCTATAAATTAGTAACATGAGCAACAAGCTCTGCATTTGCACAGTGTTCTGCATCTTTGGTAAGACAGTTTCCGTAATACAATAACAGCTGGAAATTTTGATTAACACATCAAGAAGGTGCAGAAATCCATGGTTGTCAATGACTGAAAATGGTTGATCATCAAGAATAATATACTGGGCAAGAAATAGAACTGGGTAATATGGCCAAAAATGTTATCACAATAAGTTTTCTATATTTATTAATCTCTATATTAATCACAATATTAAAATCTGGGACATTCTGTAGACTGAATACACCAAATGTTCATTACTATACAATATTAATTTTTTTTTATACACATAGTGCACATAGTATTCACTCAAATTCACAAGGAAACATTTCACTGGAACAATAACAATTTTCTTACCACAAAACAATGAATGATATCTATGTCTTGTGGCATTATCACCTCAAGTGTTTAAAGAAGCAGAAAGAGTTCATAGGTAGATTAAGAAGATTCAGGGTTGCGTTGGGTCCGGAGCCTACCCAGAATCACTGGGTGCAAGGCAGGAAAAGTTCCGCACTCATAGGAGCAGCAGCCTGATCTACGGTGTAGGATCCAATTCAAAATTCGCGAGCGGATAAAATAATTTTATCTTAGGAAAAAACACGCAAGGCAACACACAGTGCTCTCGCGAACAGGAAAATGTTTCCAGGGAGGAAATGAATGAAGAAAACCCACACCTTGTATGAGGACAGTCAAGACAGTGCCCCAAACTCTCTCTTCCTGCTGTCACTGAGACCCTGTTTGGTTGTTAGCAGTGCCAAAACTGGAAGGAAAACCTTCCACTCATATGCGAGACTTACTGTGCAAGACTCAGGTGCAAAAGGAGTGAGGATGCAAGCAAAACATAAGAAGGTGGACATAAATAGCTATTTTTCAAAGAAACCTGTAAGTCACTTAAAGTCAAGTTCGCTAATGAAATGTGTCCATTGTAATAATGTTAATGACAATTCTAGGCTTTGCCACATAGCATACAGCAGGATAAAATAGTCTGTATCTGACCAATGTCAACAGCAATGTCAAGAGTGTACTACTAATATATAATTGAATAGTTATACTTAATATATAATGAGTATATAAATCATTCCTTATTTTAAACTCTCTGTTTAAATGTATTATATATAATTAGTGTAGTGTAATTTACAAGTAAATTTCTAATATACAAGTATTATCATTGTATATTGTGTTACTGCTACATTTTTTATTTTATTGACAATTTAAGCACATATTTAATGTATTTTTAGTATGTTCAGAGAAATAAACTTCAGTTGTATTCGAAGAAGGGCAAAAGTAACATTTGACTAGTATACATAATACAACATAATATATATTAAATTACATGTTAGGGGTAGTAAAATGTAAAGTATGTACATTAATAAGTCAGCACAATTTAAGTATACATCTTTTTCAACAAGGGATGTGTTTTTCAACTGTGGAGGAAAACCATGCAGACACTGAGAGAACTCAAAGACTTTGACCCAAATTTTGGACTAAACACCAGAACTCAGGGCACTGGAGATAACTGTTTTGTATTTATTGTTTTCATTATGGTAAAATATTAATTTGCTTTGTGAGAATCAAACCCATCACAGCATCACTGTTTATTAATTTACAGTGGTGTGTATATATAGCATGTACCCATTTTGAAAACAGTTATAACCATTTGCGGCCATGTAATCAGTGCATTGTATGATTGCCAGTGGAATACATTGCACTGAATGGAACTAACAATGAGAAAATGTGTTATTGTAGATAAAGACTGGACAGAACACACACCAAACTACACCACACCACTGGGTCTGGTCACACACTCATAGTGTTTTGCCCCGGCTGTGAAGGTAGATGTGTTTGGAGTAGAACACTTCAAGCCAGAAGACATTGCAAGCCGTCTCCTTGTGGATGCATGTGATTTTCAGATGTGCTTACAGTTGTCTGTTAGCTGACGTACACAACTTTCTAAAGACCCACATTTCAGCAAAGCTGTTTAGTGACAGACTCAAATCCTACACAAACTTTAAATCCAACATGGCAGCACTTCAGAAGGAGCAAAACCCTTGGCAGTGTTTAAGCTGTACATCACTGCAGTACATTCTGTGTTTACTACTCTTATTACTTTTAGCAAATGGCTAAGGACACAAGTTTTAAATATATTTAAAGAGAAAATTATTTCCTGATTTATATATAATCCAGCATCATGGAATGTTTTGCCCCTTGAAATTATTCTACACAATTACTATTCAATTATTTATATGTTTATTTATTTATTTTATTCTTGGCATCTCAACATTTGGGAATTGTTGCTTCTAAACCACATTTTTCTCTGTGAGACAGCGCCTGGAAACCATATATTTTTTGTGAGCCATGTTTTAGGAGAATGTATGCAGGACAAAGCATGTTTGTTCTGGAGCTTTTTCATTTGTGTTAGAGTGTGACTGACACAGTTTTGGAAAATGGATTTTTCTCATACAGAAAATCTGCTTAGACTCTGGGTTCCTAATATGGGCAAACAATGTATACTCTTTCAGAGGTGTGTGTCAGATTCATGTTACATTCTACTGACGTACATATGTTCAGCATAATTTCTCCTTTTCTCTTCTCTTTTCTTCCACTTTCTTCTATCACTGACATGGTGGTGGTGTCTTAGTGTGTGTTTCAATGGCATGAGTGGATCAGACACAGCAGTGCTGCTAGAGTTTTTAAATACTGACCACTCCATTAGACACACCTGCCTTGTTAGACCATTTTGTACCTGTAAAGTCAGGGACAGTAACCCATCCGTTTATCATCTTCTAGTCTTTCATCAGTTGTCACTGGATGCTGCCCATGGGATATTTTAGCTTGGTGGACTATCCTCAGTCCAGCAGTGACACTTTGGCATTTAAAAACTCCAGCAGCAGTGCTGTGTCTGATCCACTTGTAACAGCAAGAACAAGGGGAAAGTGGGAGAACAATGCATCCAGAACAATGGATGTGGTAAGTGTAGAACTATATGGAGCTCCAAAAAGTTCTCTACAAATCTTTGAAAGTGTGCGTATTAGGTAAAGATGTATGGTTTCTGCATAGTGTATACTAAAGTATTAGCGTTGTGCCTTGCTGTAGTGTTGGTATTCAGGACGATCTGGCTTGACAGCTCCTCACCGCTGCTTAATTGATATGGATGGGGGAAGGGATTTGTTCTGTGACATGCATTAAGGGACTTCAAACAGATCAGGAGGAGTTGCCCCAAGAGTTGCCTACTTAAAATTCACTGTATGCCTCTTTGATATTAATACGAAATCACCTCGATTATGCACACAGGGCTTAACCACAGCAGGAGAAAAACACTGCTGTACTAATGATCGTATCGATTCCACTCATGTGAACAGTTCTTCGTTGACCTTGAGAGCATGTCTGCTTTTGTGAACTTGTTGTAATAATATAATATGATTGTCCCATCCCATCTTACAGTTGTAAATAGACACCCTTTGTAATTTATATGCACCCAGGGCTAATACAGGCTTTTTTTGTGAATGCATAGCTTGTAAAAGCCCTGTAGAAAATCATGAAATGACATGGGATTCTCTGGAACAACTGTACATAAATCTAAGGTCACTGTGCCCAGTGCCAAGGACATCTAGAGGTGTATGAAGTCACAAGGCATTGGGATGTGGAGCAATGGAAATGTGTTTCCTGGAATGATGGACCTTAAAGGATGAACTGTATTGGAGTTTGTGGTCCAGATCTTCTCATCCAACATCAGAACCTAACCTCTGTGATGTTCAACTGAATGTATGTACAATCACAATGGATCACTCACAACATTGGTGGTGGTGTCAGTCAATCAAGTGGATCAGACAAAGCAGTACTGCTGGAGTACTTAAACACCTCAGTGTCACTGCTGGACTGAGAGTAATCCACCAAACCAGAAATATCCTGCCAACAGCATCCTGTCCTTGACTTTTCATCAACAAGTAGGACCCACAAGGTAGGTGTGCCTGATAGTGGACAGTGAGTGGGCACAGGGCTTAGAAAATCCAGAGGTACTGCTGAATCAGACCACTTGCATTTGCATAGTACTATTCATTAATTTACGCCCATGATCAGATGGGAAAGTCTTCAAAATTATTGCCAAAATCAAACTTCTACATCCAATCATTACTAATGTCTTCAAAGAGCCCACAATTCTAGAACCAATTTTAAAATACAACTTGTACTATCCATTGTGCACTCTTATAAACTGAAAGTTTTAAAACTTTTTTGGCTGTATAAGTCAATAGTTGTCTTCATACACATTTACAATACTTTAAGCATCAATTCAAAGTATTTTTAGATATCCAGCTGTTTTTCTCTTTGGACATAACTTCAAAAAACCTTTTATGTACAATTAAGAGACCTCAAAGTGGAAAGTGGCAGACTTTGGCTGAAGAAACAATATCACAAACAGGACTGTTCTCTGGGACTGTAAGAGATTTCAGGATTCCCATGAACAAATGATGCTGGACTGAGCACGTACCTAGAAGAACTCAACATTCTTTGGCAGACGGTCGTTTATTGATGGCCACTAGTGGATGATACCAAGATGGTTCCCTCATGCCCAACGGCTCTTTTATTTTGTGGGTTATATTGAAAAACTTCAATACTTCAAACTTCCTTCATACTGAAAAAACCTTCATTCTTTAACCTGATCTTAGCCACTGGGACTATTATGTAGTCTGTGAGGAGTGGGCACTCTCTCCTGTTTCATGGGTAACAACAGAGTCTGAAATGTGCAGCTCTGAAAGGCTGCCCATGAGACCTGAGTTGTCCATACCTGTAGTAATTTTTATATCTGAAAATGGAGATATATGTTGTTGTCTAATACACGCTTTGTAGCACTGATTTCACAGAAGGCATGGAAAACATGTAAGTAAAATGCTCTTTATTCAAACATGCATTGCCATACAAGTATTTACAGAGACTTAAAGGTAATGGTCACAATGTTAATGATATAACACCCTGAGGATTTTTCCTTGCCATTTGCTGCTGTAAAGTTGGTTTGTGCACTCAAAATAGGTCTAATTTGTTTGAGAAGCCCCAGTGTCTATAAATGGGAAAGAAAAACAAAGAGTCTCTGACTGGTATGCTAGGCTGTCTCTGCTCATGGCAGAGGAACATTTTAATAGTTTTTTAAACAATGAACATTCACCAAATGTTGAAAAGCACAAACTGAGATGAGTATTTTGCTCTATCCTGTTCCCTAGGTGGGTAATATTTACCAATATTTGGTAGAGGTAACTGACTCTAAATTTGGGAGAGTGCTAACTGCATGAAAGTAAAGAAAGAACATCCCTTTTAACAGGGGCTACTTTACATGGCCACGCCCCCTGAGCTCTCCACAGCAAAGTGAGTCCTGAGTGGATGCTAAGGATCCAAGCTCAATCCAAGGACACAAAACCTTGGTGGATAAAATTAAATGGGAGCTTGGACTAAGCTGCATTCACTGTAAGAGAGAGACTGGTCCACAGCTTACTGATGGCTTTGTGGAGTCCCAGTCTTTCATGGTCTCTCTGTGCTCTGTGCAAACGTCAAAGATTTACTTGGACAAGAAAGCAAATTTTTCAGTGAACTGTAACTCCTCATTTCCTCATGTTGCCTTCAAAGTCCACCTTGCAAGAAATATCAGGGAAGGACAGAAAGGTAGCATGGAGAATTTTGACTGCAGTGAATTCTGAGTCCTACTGTATCTGCCAGTTTCAACAAATGAATAACAAGTGAAATTCAGCTTAACATCTAGTTTTGATAGTGGGTCATTATCTGAGCCAGAATGTCAGTGGTGTTTTAGGTCAAATTTAATTGCAATGTCTTCTACTATGGATTTTGAATATGAATGTAAAAGCCCAACCGCACAAAGCTGTACTGAAGCACTACAAAAGAAATTGTGTTAATAATGTGCTACTGTGATAAACTATTAAAACCAATGATATCCGCAATGTTAGTAATGTTGCTACAGTGGACCCCAATGTAAACGACCATAAGAGATTAGTAATAAGAAACAAGAATAAGTTCAAGAATTGATTCTCCATCAAGAATAGGAGATTTTTACTTTCCAGAATGTTTTCAGCTTGGACTACTACTGAAGTATATAGGCAAGAAAACATCCTGCATTTTATACTGTATACTTATACTTTATGTATTGTCAAAAAGATGGTTTTACAATGGTTCATAATAAAAAAAAATTCTACTTCAATTCAATATATCATATGTATGCTTAAATGTCCTGTGCATGGTGAAATGGTTCTTCAGATTGAATGAGAATGTTGCATGTTACATGGTTCTGTATCTATGTATCACTAAAGGTTCATCATAACAGAAATTTGATGAATTTGATATAGAACAATATAAAGCATTCTTTATTGATCTGAAGAACCATTTCAATTTAAGTATACATAGGTTCTACATGGTCGGCATGGTGGCGCAACAGTTAGTGTCGCAGTCACACAGCTCCAGGAATCTGGGTTTGGGGTCTCGAGTCCAGCTCCAGCTGACTGCCTGTGAGGAGTTTGTTGTGATCTCCCCATGTCTGTGTGGATTTCCTCCGGGTTCTTTGGTTTCCTCACGTGGTTGAAAAACACACGTTAGTGGACGGATTTTTGACTCAGAAGTGCAAACCAAGAACCATGCTTTTTTAAAAAATTTTTTTTTAAAAAGACTAGTATTTACTTATTACTTCCTTTTCATTCAGTTTTATTTGTCTGCTCTTTTGTGATTTGGTCACACCAAAGATTTTGGAGCTTTAACATTTTAATTTATACCAAAAAAAAAAAAGAAAAGAATATAGCAAAACAAACTACACTTGCTGTGCTGGGAGATGCTTTTACTTGAGTTACTGTTATCCTGGATTTGGAACCATACTGCAAACTGACTAAAGTCAGTTTAATTAAAGTGCATTTAATTAAATGCACATTACAATGTGCAGAAAACTCTTTCTCTAGAATCAACTTTGAATAAATTAGACAAAAGCAATGAAATGCCATTGACTACATAAAATGATTAATGGAATTAAATGATTTTAATTGTTTGACATGAAAGTTACAATGAAAGAATGAAGCCAGGATGTATTCGTATAGTAGTTAACAAATATAATCATGAATGTGGTAATTTGCAGCACTCCTTTTCAATCAGTGCAGTATTATATGCTGCCATGACCTTGGCTAATGAGTGGTTTTTTTTTTTTTTTGACAGTTTGCTATCTGATTGGTTGGAAGATATTTGAATGTTTCAAATACTGAATTGGACCTTACCCAAACCAGAAAGTTAGAAATAATAAGTGCAACATATAACATAGTAGTGCCATATACAGAATTTTTAAACTTTCAGATTTATCAGTTAAGCAGTCCTGCATCCGGAATTATAGAACTGAAGGTTCACCACTTTCCCCATTATATATTTATGCCTGCATGGAAAATAAATGTGTACGTAATTTGTTGTACACTTAGTCAGGACTGCAAAAAAAAGTAACGAATGTATTTAGCATTTATTTCCAGTGAAAGATGCAGCTTCCAGAAATTAGGGAATCATTTGTATATATTATCACTGTCCAATGAAAAACATGTATCTCCCAAAACAGTAACAGTACATTTAAATGTACGTTGATGTAAAAAAGTTGTTGTTCTGAGTAATTTTGGAGCATTTTGGAGCACAGCTGCTGTGTATGATATAGTAAACTACAAATAAACAAAAATAGACATACACTAAATGTACAGGGTGGGCCATTTATATGAATACACCTTGGGAATAAAATGGTAGTGGTTGGTGATATTAACTTCCACCATAACATCTTGATGGTATGGTGTGGTATAAGGGGTACAAAGATAGTGGGGCCATTCTTCATCAATGGAAACCTCAAGGCCACTGGATATGTGAAATTGCTACATGATGATGTGTTTTCCTCTTTATGCACCGAAGCTGGCACGTTCCCTGAGTTTTTGTAGCCAGATGGTGCACCACCACATTATGGGTGTCAGGTCTGAGCATTCCTAGATGAACAGTTTCCTGGAAAGTGGATTGGTCATCGTGGGCCAGTTGAATGGCCCCCAAGGACTCCCGATCTGACCCCCTTAGGCTTTTATCTTTGGGGTCATCTGAAAGCAATTGTCTATGCTGTGAACATACGAGATGTGCAGCACCTGAAACTATGGATACTGGAAGCCTGTGCTAGCATTTCTCCTGCGGTGATGCTATCAGTGTGTGAAGAGTGGGAGAAGAGAGTTGCATTGACAATCCAACACAATGGGTAGCACTTTGAACACATTTTATAAGTGGTCAGAGACTTGTAAATAACTCATCAAGCATACCATTGTTTTTCTTGTGATATGTGTATAAGTTTGATGTGTCACATGACCCTCTTCCCATTAAAAAAACAAAAGTTGGATCAAAAATGGCCGACTTCAAAATGGCCGTCATGGTCACCACCCATCTTGAAAAGTCCCCCCCTCCCATATACTAATGTGCCACAAACAGAAAGTTAATATCACCAACCATTCCCATTTTATTAAGGTGTATCCATATAAATGGCCCACCCTGTATTGTTTAAATATATCATTATATATTAAAAGTAGTGTTTTAAATCAGGACTCTCTATATAAATTGTACTATAAGTGCACAAAAGCAATAATTTACCTCAGTGAAACTTTGTTATAATATAGACCTCTTTAACTTTACAATTTGTTTTGTTGCAGTTGTCTGTCGACGTCAGAACAAAGACCGGAAAAAAATGCATGTTCATTTCTGAACTAACCACTGCCTGACCTGTTAAACATGTAGACCTTAAGGAAAAATGAGATGAAGATGGAAGGAGAAGACTAAACATCTAGAGTGATGCAATAAAGAATGTGCAGTACTAAAAGGAGCTGCTTCTAATCCAAGTCCACATCCTCCATAAAACATGGTGGAGGTAATGTCTTAGAATGGGCATGCATGTCTATAAGGAAATTGATTGCTAAATACCTTAAGATGCTGCCAAGACTATGCTGTTAAAGTTCCTGATAAGCCTTTTTTACAGGTCACTTTCCGTTTTCAGCCATTATCAGTTAATGAAATGTATGGTTTATTGGATAGCAATTTTGTTGCTGATTTCAGCAGAGTGAACTCTTGCCTCTGAAACTCTTTAGATGCCTTGGCAGTTTTTCTTTTCTGCAGTACAATCTTTTAAAAAAAGGTGATTTGGGCGATGCCATACCAGAACCACTTTTGGTTCCATAAGAAAACATTATTGCTAATACGTTTAATTGGGTATAGTGTCTTAAGATCGAGATCTTTAAAAGGTTCTTCATACTCACACATCTCTTAAACAAAAATGGTTCTTTATGGTACCAAAGTGGTTCTTCTGTGGCATTCCTTGAAGAACCCTTTGGAGTGCCTTTATATTTAAAAGTGTACAATGACTTGGACTCTTTTTTAGTTAATAAAAAGGATAAATTAATGAATGAAAAATAATAACATCAAAATATTTTTTTAAGCTACCAGGGCTACACACCATCACAAACAAGAGCACTTTCAGGAATATGAGGGAGTGTGTGGTTTGTGCGTTTGCATGAGTGTGAAAGAGACAGAGAGGAAGGTAAGTGGATTATTGTGGTGACAGGGCATCTCTCAGTTGACATGGTCCACAAGCACAAAGATGACACCACCTCTCAGCCTCTGATTTATCTTTTTTCTCCCAATCTCTCTCTCTCCATTTCTAGCCTCTGTCTCTGTTCTATCACTACGTCACTCCTTTACTAATCTCCAAATTGTCTCTCTTTCTAGCATTTGTCACCTATCACTCCTTTATTCCTCAGTCAATCTCTTCACTTCCCCTGTTGTTACACATACACAAGCAGCTAGTATCTCATTTTTCTGACCATCTTCAGTCTTCCATTTTTTCTATTATTCTTTCTATTTTTCTCGGTTCGGCTTCTTTCTCAACTCATTGTAATAGTTTGAGATGAGCTAAGTAATTACAGTTTGCTCCAAGACGAAGCTTCAGTAGAATCCATATAAAAAGAAATAAAACCCTCATGGCTACAAACCTGTTAAAGGCTTCACTATGGTCCTCCAGCCTGTTTGAAGAGAGTTTTGAGAGAGTAAGGAGTCCTGTTTAATTAACTTCTATGATAAGTTGCCTGGACTTAACCCTAAAAGGACAATGTGGATGAATTCCAAATTCCATATTAAAGGGCCTACATTGGTACTGTGTTTTAAATATGAATGTTTGATTGGGTTTTTTGAATGTTTGATTTCCAATGTCCAACCTGCCTTTATTACTCAAACTAAGGGCTGACAGAAAAAATAGCTATTTCTACTGTTTCATCAGTCTGGCCCTGGTAATAGGCCGTGGATGTGGGACAATTCTGATCAAGATGGGGTCCTGCTGATGGTTCTGGCAAACTGCATGTGAACCAAATAGCCCACATATTAAATGTTCATTTGGTTCACAAAACACATCTGGCCCACTTCTGTTAAAAAAAACCAAAATCAAATAGCAGTGCTGGCTGCGGTAAACTGGACGTGAACTATAATTGGCGTTTATAGTTGGTGTTTATGTGGCAAGTAGGAGTGGTTCACTCATGTGCCTTCAATCCATTTGGCATGTGGGCCGGTGAAAATAGGGGGTAGATCAGCTAGATCAGGATCACAATATTTTGCTACCTGTGATGATGTACTGGTGCCATATTTGCAGTTATTTAATGTGTAAAGTGTACAGCTGAAAAATAAATAACATTTATTTTGAAAATGCAATTCAACACGTTCATTCATTGTCTGTAAGTGCTTACCAAGTTCAGGGTCGCAGTGGGTCCAGAGCCTACCCAGATTTACTGGGCGCAAGGCAGGAACACACCCTGGAGGGGGTGCCAGTTCTTCACAAGGCAACACACCCTCACACATTCACTCACACAGTCATACCTACGAACATTTTGAAGTCACCAATTCACCTACCAACATGTGTTTTTGGACTGTGGGAGGAAACAGGCGCTCCCAGAGGAAATCCACGTGGACACGGGGAGAACACACTTCTAGGTCCCTGGAGCTGTGTGACTGTGACACTACCTGCCAAGCGGAAGCACACCATGCCACCCCAATTGAACAAGTGAAATGATTAAATTATAAAAGCTTCCATATTAATTCTATCCTGCCTGTATTGTCAAGAATGGGGGCATTTAGAATCTACATAACGGAATTAGACCCATTAGATGCAATCAAACTTTGCTGTGTACATGATGACCACAGCAACATCTGAATGGCAGACAGTCTGGCTCTCTGCATTCAACAAGCAGAATTACACTCAAATCTTCTAAATAAATACAAGACCTAGATCTTAAATTCATTCATTATCTGTAACCACTTATCCAGTTAGAGGGTGCGGTGAGACCGGAGCCTACCTGGAATCACTGGGTGCAAGGTGGGGACACTGCCTGGAGGGGATGCTAGTCCTTTAAAGGGCAACACACACTCACACATTCACACACCTTCTGAGAAGCCAATCCACCTACCACTGTGAGTGGACTGTGGAAGGAAACCGGAGCTGTGTGACAGTGACAAGACCTATTGTGCCACCTTGCTGCCCTGTAATTTAAATTACAAATAAATTATTGATCAGAAAGATACCATTCCTCAATGCATTCAGCCATAATAAAAAGTTCACAGATTTTTTATTCACAGTCCCAACCCACATTTCTAAACATAAAAGCAAACAAATAGTAATGTGTCAGTCACAGTTAGTGATTTTTTGATTAAATAAATCAATAATGATAATCATGCATTGATCAGAATTCATTTCTAGACAGCCAAAGAAGTGACAGCACAAGGCAGGAAACAACCTAACATCATCTTTTGGTGAGGGCACTTCGACTTATTCAAATATTTATTTTTAAAATTTACGGATTGGTTAAATTTAAGCAGATTTTGAGGATCCGTATTAACTCTTTCTCTCTTCTGCTGCAAATCCGGCCATGAGAGTGACCTGAAGTAAACAGAACACGATCAGCGAGGCCTTCCCACACTCACCGTTAAAATAGAGCTGATTCTCGGTGAAAGGGTGAAAGCGGCAGTGAATTAGATGCGGAACATACACACGCACATAAACACACACACACACACACGGAGGGAGAGAGAGAGGGAGTACCTGAGGCTGACGCTCCAAAAATCCATTCTCTACGCTCAGCGCACGCCATCAGGCAGCGCGAGATAAGCGGCGCGGCGCGGCGCGCGCGAGTGGGCTGCAGGAGCGCGCGCCGCGTCAACGTTACTGATCGGTTAAAGAAGACAAAAGCAGCGCGGTCACGCGCTCCACATCAAAGCCACGAGGGCACGAGCGCTGCTGCGTGTTTACAGTAAGTCACTGACGTCATTACCTTTACATTTACACGTCCCAAGTGTTTAGACTGCGCGAAGAGACCACGCAAGTGACACTTATAATAATATTAGCAAATGGCCTCTGTATTTCTGGTTCGTTACTGAACAGATTGAATCCCTTCCCGTTGATTTCTGTACTTTTCCTAAAGCGCCCATATCTTAAAAAAACAAAACAAAACACAGAAGCACTTTTCTAGATGTAGCATACAATCTTCAAGTTTAACAGGTAAGCCCCAGTGTGCACTTTTTTCATGTGAAAACTAAGAATTGTGTGCTTGTGATGTCATAAAATCAACATATTTGCATATCTCTACCTATTCACCTAATAGCCCAACCACTGTACAACAAATGTTCCAAAAAGATATCTCAATGGGTTTTGATCATAATATTTTTTTTATCTATGGAGAACATACATTGAATTATTTGTCAAAATGTAAATTGAAAATGTAAAAGGTGTGTGAAACTCATGTATAATCAATATTTCTCAGTTGACCAGTGGTATATTCATCTTATTCTACCATTTGGTCACCCTTTTTCCCACATCACTCATATGCAGCATCATCCATATGAGTTTGGTGTGGAAGAACTTTACTGGCCTGAACAGAGTCATGACATCAACCAGTAGAACATCTCTAGGATGAATAAGAATGAAGACTGAGAGCCAGACCTTCTCATTCAACATCAGTGTCTGACCTCACAAATGCACTTCTGGAAGAACAGTCAAAAATTCCATTAAACACACTCCTAAACCTTTCTGAAAGACTCTCCAGAAGAGTTGAAGCTGTTATAGCTGGAAATGGGACAGCCTACACCACATTAAACCCTATGGATTAAGAATGGGATGTCACTCAACTTCATATGCGTATAAAAGAAGACAAGCAAATAGTTTTGGCAATATAGTGTCATTCTAATATCATTATTAAAGGCCTGTTTTAATAATTATGGATGAAGAACACTTAGGTGGTCACTTCAGAACTTGGCTAAATAAACTCACACAAATCTTATTAGTGCTTCTCGCAGAAGGAATTTATACAACCTACGATACACTGAAGACAACCTCCAGTAATTTTTTTAACCTTGTTAACAAGTAGTCTTCACCAGTAGTGTTTTAATTATACACTAGAAGACGTATCATTAGACCGAGTATTTTCACTTTAAGTCTGAAGTGTTCTAAAAGCAGTCTCAACTTCATGAATTCATACCACTAAGTTTTCCTACATCATAAATCTATAAGGGACCAATCCTGTCATGTTATAGGGAGAAGCTTTTCAGATGTAGTCAAGTGGCTGTAGAGGGGAGTGAAGATTGAGTTATGTGTGTACTGAATAAACACAAGGACTCGAAAGGTGTAGAACTACATCTAAGCCATTTTTAAAGCAGTGGGAGAATTAGCATTTTTTCCAATTAACTAAATAATTAATTAATTTTCTGTAACCGTGGTCGCAGTGGATCCAGGGCTGGAATCATTGGGCGCAAGGCAGGAATACACCCTGGAGGGGGCGCCAGTCGTTCACAGGGCAACACACACACACCTACGGACACTTTTGAGTCATCAATCCACTTACCAACCTGTGTTTTTGGACTGTGGGAGGAAACTGGAGCACCCGGAGGATGGGGAGAACACATGGAAATCCACACAGACACAGGAAAAACACACTAAACACCTCACAGACAGTCACCCAGAGTGGGATTTAAACCCACAACCTCCAGGTCTCTGTAGTTGTGTGACTGTGACACTACCTGCTCCACCACCGTGCTGCGCATTTTTTCCATAATTTAGAAATATATCATGTTAATTAGCAGGGAGGGATTATAGGCAGTTTAATGATGAAAGAAGGGGAACTGTAAATATAAAAATGCTATTGCTCTCATGCTATAGATTTCTGAACTTAAAGAAGGGCATAAAGTGCCATCTATGCTCTTGTGTAGCAGTCTAAAACTTTGTGAGAAATAGTGCCTCTTCAGGTGCAATCTATGAGGGAGTGTGTATTTGTCAGTGAGTTACAAGCCAGTTCCATGATTGGCTACTCCATATAAAGAGTACTGTTACTTTAAGACTAATATGATAAGAGCCAACGAGTGCCACATGAAGGCAGTGTGCTGCCAAAGACACCTTTGCTTCTTTTTATGTTGCATTTATTCCTCTTTCTGAATTGAGATTCCATAATTGATTGAGGCATTCAGCTTTATTCAAACAGTAAACACGTCTTATGACTGTATGACACGAGACTGAAGGGGCGATAGGATGCAGAAATGACGAAATGTCACAAGAAGATACCAGCGATTTTGCCGAATGCCCTCACGTTTATTTTCCTGACGTTTTAGGTTTTTGCGATGGTATTGTTTCAGTATAGGTATCAAAATGTTTAGGCAGGTATTGTATCGAAGTCATAATTTTGACAATGTGACAATTTCTTAATACATTTTGCAGTATCCCTTTCTACATTTACAGCATTTAGCAGATGTTTTTATACAGAGTTCTTATTCGATAAAGGTAGTCATTAGTAGAGTGTTATGAGTCTTGTCCAAGGCATAGTGTGGCGTTTCTGCCTGAGACTGGAATCAAACCCCAGTCAGCCTTAAAAGTATCTCTCCCATATGATTGTTGTTAAGAATTTCTTAATGCTTTAATGAACAAGAAGACAAAGATTTGTTCAGTTGCTGTAATGTAATCACAGTTTTGATTTGGGCCCAGACAGTGGTAAGTTATCTCGACATGGCTGGAAAACTGGAAAAGAAGGTCTGTGGGATTAATGTGTTAAGGGCTGTGGAGATCTCTCTTCTCATTCATGCCTTCTTGAGGATCTGGTCCACAAAACAGGCTATGAATAATTTATTTGTGGCATCAGCAGAGTGCATTGATTTGCTAAAACTGCATTTCCTCCTCCAGCTTGGCGGCCCGTATTTAAGTTGAGGCCTATAAAGTGGAGGGATTAGTATCTGGGTGATCTAGAAAAAAAAAGTTATAGGCTCTTGTACAGTATGGCAAACAGCAGAAAACTGAATGGCAAGTCCATAAAATCTGCTCCTCTTTGACTTATTTCATTGAAAATTATTCTGTTATATTTTTTGTAAATCCTTGTAAATATGTTGTTTTTCATTTTTCTGAATAATTTGAAAATGTCAACGGTACTGACAATAAATACATGAGTAGATAGTAAAATACATTTACATTTACTTTTAAAAAAAAAACAAGAATGATTTTTCTTTCTTATCAAATTATCATTTTGGTGATACAAGGCTTTGTCCAACAGCAGCTATGTTGGGATACAGATGATGTCATTTTTTAATACAGATTCATATGATGACTGACACCTTTCAGTTTTAGTTGATTTTTAGTTTTTTTAATAAGACAGCCATGCAAAGCGTTTAAAGTTAATGGATATAAATATAAACCATACAACTGAAAATCCCAATATTCAAACTCCATTCATGAACTTTATAAACTCAGAAGAGTTGTTATTGAATTTATAATGTAAACAAAAAAAATTGTAAGTTGACTTTGCAAATTTCACACATTAGAAATATACTATGCCTCACTGTATACTCAAATGCACATCTGCATTCATTTTCCATTTTATCAGCTCTGTATGAGACCATACAGGAGCACTTTGCAGTTCTACAATTACACACTGTGGCCCCCCTGTTTCTCTGCATACTTTCTTATGCCCATTTCACCCTACTCTTCAATGGTCAGGGACCCCCACAGATCCACCACAGAGCATGTATGATTTGGGTGGTGGATCATTCTCAGTGCTGCAGTGACACTGACATGGTGGTGATGTGTTATGCTGGTATGAGTGGATCAGACACAGAAAGGCTGCAAGAGCCTACTAAAGCCCTCAGTGCACTGCTGGACTGAGAAAAATCCACCAAACAAAAATATCCAGCCAACAGCGTCCAAGGATACTTTTTTGAGACCGTGGGAGGAAACTCATGTGGACACAGGGACTCCTCACAGACAGTCACCCGGAGAGGGACCTGTAGCTGTGTTACTGTGACATTACCTGCTGTGCCACTGTGTTTGCAGGGCTGCCACTTGAGTTGCAGACAAGCTGCAGAGTAGTGGGTGGGACAAGGGACATATCTCTGATTAGCTGCTAAACTTTACCTAGTTCTCTGTTTACCTGTGTACACCTTGTAGTTGGGTCAGATTGAGGTCAGATCATATTCTCAACAGAAACCAACTGCACCAGAGTTAATTTGGTATCAGACCAAGACCACAATTGTTATGGTTCACATCCGAGTACAAAGTCTTCTTGAATAACCAAATTAACCACCCCAAGGGTGAAAACTAACCAGAGTTTGTTTTAACCTGACCAAGATGTGAAAACACCCATAAACATTTTAGCTAGCTACTTTGTGTAGGTCTATATTACCACACAGGCCAGCTATGTGTTGTGCACATTTATCGGTACAATGACGTAAACTCTTGAGCCCAAATAGAGTATGGTATGGATTACTATTTAAACGTGCCTGCTTAGAATGATAACACTTTTGCTGCTTTTTAAAATATTCCACATACCCAAAAGAGCCTGTAAAAAAGTGGGCAGAGTGGTCCACAATTTAGGTGCCATGAGCTTAAATGATTTACTTCCCAGTGAGGTTAAAGTCTATCTTTATACTTACACTATACTTACTATATATATATACTATATTTACTATATATAGTAAACACTAATAATGAATGCAGTACGTTTTATTTTGGTGCAAACAGTTAAAGGGTTTAGTTATTATGAAAAGTGACGGTTGGAAATTTTCGCGCTCTTTGAGCTCGGCGCGTGCGCTCTCTCCTCTCAAACGGCGCGAAGTCGGAGTGAGTTTTGGGGGAAAAACTGGAGAAAGCTGAAGCTCTCATTGATATACCGACAGTTTGTCTGGTCTTTTTTCACGTCCCCCCACCTTACCTCAGAAGATTAACAGCGTTTGTGTGTATGTATGTGTGTGTGTGTGTGTGTGTGTGTGTGTGTATTATTTTACCTCAGAGACCGAGAGGAGTGGAGACTGAGCTTCATCGGTGGGCACTGAGACAAGCCAGCTATCCGGAAGGTTAATCAACATTAACATTGCTTAAACGACTCTTTAACAATACTATAATAAACCTAATGCCTCTAAATGCGTTTAAATAACAGTAGATGCGCTTAAACAGAATAACAGCTTTGCTGTTTTCTTCCTAGCCCTCGGAGAAGGAATAACGTTTCACGGAGGAAAACAAGAAGAGAATGAACGGAGGGATGCTGGTCGTTTAACTCTGTTTTCATCCCCTCCTCTCTCTCTCTCCCTCCCTCCCTCTCTCTCTCTCTCTCTCTCTCGTTCCCTTGTCGCTTTCTCTCTTCACGTTTTGGTGCACTTTTCTCGCAGCCGGAGTTTGAGTGCTCGATAAAAACCGGCACCAAAGAAACAACCTCGTGTACGGTCCTGAGTCAAATCTGGGACCTGAAGGATTGAATGACTACACGGCTACAAGGCTAAAAGACTATTCTGTGCTCTCTGAAGTCTGAAGTGGACCACCTGGATGCTCAGCACTCGTAACTCGATATGAACCGGTCCTCTCCTCAGTGCAGGAGCATCCACGGTTAGAGGCTGTTATTTAAACACTTATTTGTGCAGTGAAAGGGGGGACATTGGAAGGGGTTTTCTGTGAAGATGAGAGGAGTGAAGGGGAGTCCGGCGCACCTGCGCTCTGGGCTCTTCTTTTTCCTGTGGATTATACACAGCAGCACCATGGTGGACGTGTCTGGGACGCACCAAGGCATTCCTCTCTCCGTGTAAGTAGGTCCACTCTGCTCACCACACCCTAATATAGCTTGGTAGAGTGGATTTTGAAGTTAAAGTTTTACTTACAGTTAGTGAGGTAACTTACATTTTGTATTATCAGTGTTATTATAGAGCCCCTCCAGTGAAAATCAAGTTTTAACCTTCTTATAATTTTAATATGGAGTACTTAGAAATATATATATATATATATTCTAAGAGGAATCACGACTAAAATTAGCACTCCATGGCTGAACCTGCCCGCTTCGAGGCTGCAGTGTTTCAAAGGCAGACTCAAACTGGTGAATTCAAACAGCCAGGGTTTCTGACTTCATAAACATAAGAAGCCAATCCCTTGAATTTGTGGGGCAGGGCTTTAGAGCTTCAGGCAAGTATTGGAGGGGTGAAGGGAGAGGCTGGTACTATTTGCATACAGATAGATCTGACTGTACTGTATGAAAGCAAAAGGGAAGAGTTACATCTAGGCACATTTAAAGTGTCTTTAAATTAAATTGTAACTATTTAATTCTGAAGAATAGTGTTAAGTTAAGGGTTTAAACAAATGAATAGAAGGGTAAATGTTTCTCCTGATCCCTGACTCTTTCACTTGTTCCAGTGGTCACAACTCTCAAAAGAGAAAGGAGTTTTTTGGTTTGTGGCTAAACTTTATTGAACAAGACTGAATAGCCTCCCTGAATAGTCTCATAATTATATCATGCTTAGAGCTGTCACGTACCAGATAGGGTGAAACGTGTAGAAAAGTAAAAAAAAATAAATAAATAAAACAATTTAAAAATCTATTTTCTAGGTATTGAAAAGAGCTTTGCCTTGACCCTAAACTGGATAAGCGGTTACAGAGACTAAATTAATGAAAGGAGCTTTTGGGTTGAATTTTACTTGAATATTTTATTTATATAATTTTTTAATTTATATATTTATATAATTGAGTAATTCCACCCTAGAGAAAACAAGCAAAATGGTTTGATTTGAAATAATTAATACAGGAAACATGCAGGCTTCTATGGCCCCAGAAACGGATAGTTTGAGTGTGTAACATAGCTACTTTATTTACTATCCACAAATAACGTATGATCCTAGCTGGGTTTATAAAGGTAGTTCTGATAATAGTAAGCTAGCTTAATCCAAAAAATATTTGCTTTTGCATAAAACACCATGCCTTCCCTCCCTGCCATGAATAAAATTTTCACTGACATGAAATTTTAAATATGTTAAAGTCAAAACATAAAACTATCATGAAAAAATGTTTAAGCATTTAGGAACTTACCTGTAGGCTTTTTGGACAACAGCACTCTGCGAGGTAGATTTTCATGTAGTGCAGTGTTGCCTCAGGTAGTGATGCTGCCTCACAGCTTTAGGATCTCAGGGTCCTAGGTTTAATCCTGTGTCCATTAACAGTGTGTGAGGAGTTTGATGTGTTCTCCATTTAATTCTGGAATGTGTGATGGAATGTGCATTGTGATCCGTTCTGACTTTTTTGTAACTTTCTCTTGAATGGTTCATTTCACATCAAACCTGAAATTTTTATTATTATTATTATTATTATGCAAGGTTGTATTCTCCTTAAATGCGAAGAGAGAATTAAAAGTGCAAAAGTGAGAATGAAATATTATATGTTCAAGTTTGAAATGTGCTTTGCTTTCCTGAACTGAATGACATTAATGTACAGGGGACCTCTATCTGCTGCCATGTGACCAGCAACAAGCCATTAATTTGGGATGAATGAAAAATAGCCTGAGCATATAGATCTCATTAATGATGAATACAAATACAGTTGAAGTATTTTCTTGCCTTCAAATGTTTTTAGGTTTTTACTTGTAGTTCTGCAAAATTAATCAGACCCCCTGCTCTGTCTCCCTAGTGTGAAGCTGTGGGCTTCGGCGTTTGGTGGAGAGATGAAATCTATTGCAGCTAAATACTCTGGATCCCAGCTTCTACAGAAGGTAAACCTACCACAGAGCTATTTGACTATACAAAACTGTTAGTTTTATGCTCTAGGGACATCCAAATAAGCAATAAGTATTTTTTACTAATTTATAAAGAGTACACCCCTAAAGAAGCATAGGGCCTGGGTCAGCATTAAACTGAAAACTAAGCCATAAGCCCAACACCCAGCTTTGACTTTGCTAAAATCTCTTTGAATGCACTTAAAGATCACACAAACTGTCCATACAGTATGAGGCTGCATATTCCTACATATCATCCCCAGCCCTGGTAGTTTGCAGAAAATTTAGCAAGCATATGAAATTCAAATGAGGGGCACTGGGTTAATTGTGCAGAGAAAAAGTAGAGCTTTTTTCCTCGGAAGTGCATCTTTTCTCATCAAAGAAACCAAAATTGCATAATGTATGTATATGTGCTCTCTCTCTCTCTCTCTCTCTCTCTCTCTCTCTCTCTCTCTCTCTCTCTCTCTTTCATTCTCTTCCTTTTAGATTCACAAACCGTACCCTTTCAAGTACTTAGACTTACTTTTACTGTCTTGTCACGTATTTAACTCACCTAGTCTTAGGACAAGAATACACACCAAAGCTAACCTGCCTTTACCCATTCCATCATTGTCTTTCACTGCTTTGCTGGTACTCCTCCAAATCCTCTCTGTCATAGGATGCAGGTCAGAAGAAACAAGGTCAGTCAGTGAAAATCTGGCTGGAGGCACTCTGCAGGCTTGTGACTAAGTGAAATAGGAGAAGGCAGGGAGTCGCAGTGAGCCGCGCATTATCGTATCCAAGGACATGTGATTGGCACTTGTGAACAATGTGAGGGACTGGTAGCAGCCTGTTAGTAGTTAGAGCTTAATAGGGTTTTTGTCAGTCTCATTCAGCCCTGTAGGGCTTATTAACATTTAGCATTGTTGTGACTGAAAACAGTGTGACATGGGTCAGTATTTTGCTCAGGTCTGTTCTGTCTGTTTGTGTGTACATATGTGTAAATTTATGGATACATGCACATGTGTGTTAGAGCTACAGAATGAGAACCCCTGGAGGTCAGATTATCTTTATTAAAGGATGAAGAGAGAGAAATCTACCAACTTATGATGGTAGGAAGAAGAGAATAAATGAAATGATGCACTCAAATAAAAATCGTTGACAGAAATTGAAGCCAATATTCAGGAAAAAAACATGACAAATAAAAATAGATGACATAAAAAATGTAGAAAATTAATCAAGGTATGTAGGCTAGGGTACATGTCACAAAATCAGTCATCCCAAACAATAGTGACAGATACATCATTCATGGAAATGGATTATAAACTGATGCTACATTTCTTTATGGTTAACTTTCTGCTTTTGTTTTTGTTTTTTTTTTCGAATTGTATCAAACCTCTTGTGGAGAAGTGTTTGAGTGTTGTATCCTTTCTTGATCGCTGGCTTGAGTAGTGCTTATAAACATTTGTGTAATGTAGAAACCATGAAATAATTTGAGACTCCTGATTTGACAGTGTCCTGGTATGACAGAGTCTATGCTGATCAGTGCAACAGAGCAAGGGAAATCTCTATTGAAATCATTTGTTCACCTTTTAATTATCACTAAAATGATCTGTGAAGACTATAATTTTGACATTAGTAGGCAAT
Source organism: Hoplias malabaricus (assembly GCF_029633855.1). NCBI lineage: Eukaryota > Metazoa > Chordata > Actinopteri > Characiformes > Erythrinidae > Hoplias > Hoplias malabaricus. The sequence continues at coordinate 15,667,618 of NC_089813.1, forward strand.
TTGACCCCTTGACATTAATGTTTGGCATTACATTGTTTCTGGGCCTGGAAACCAAAGGGCAAAATTATTGCAAGGATTATTAACAAGAAAAGTTGTAGTGATGTGTATTACTTGGGATTCATGATAAAACATAACTTCATTTAGGATTAGTGGTTTCCTGGAGGAAATATTTGACTGTCGTCAGTAATGGCTAAAATGTAAAGATTCAGTAAATGTACTGGAATATAGAATTGTATCATTCCATTTCTATATACTTATTGTCCATATATGGCAGTGTTTTGTGAAGTAATGTTAGGAGAAACAAGTCATGAATGCAATGTACACATCTCAAATGTGTCATTCAGTTAGATAAACTTCCCTCATGGAGTTACACAGATAGACCAAAACCCCATTTATAGTGATTTACCACTCACTGTTTAGATTTTCATTTGTACACAAGATGCAATTACACTGTCTACTGTGGTTTTTATGTCTTAATTTTTGTTAACTATGATTTTACATTGATGGTTTGATTGCACATTCAGACCGAGACTCACTCTCTCGCTCGCTCACTTCACCCTCCCTTCAACTGCACGTCTGCCCTCCCTCTGATAAGGCTAAACCCTACATCAGCAGGCCTGAGACTGCAACCATTCGCCTTTTTCCTCTCCTCCTCTCATGCCCTCTCATTTCCTCCCTCCTGTGCTGCTCATCCCTTTGTTCATGGTGCCCAGGTGCAGATGCAGTCTTGTTGTGGATGGGTCCTCCCTCTCAGTGCTCCACTAGGCTTTTTCGTCAGATACAAAAAGAGGATTTAGCCTACCATCCCTGTCCCTCCCCAGTGTAGTGGTGGTGTACTATGAGGATACTATGCAGAAAAGGCGATTTCCCCCTTTCTGCTCCTTACATAAGCCAGCATTTTCAGATTTGCTTGATTTGCACTCTCATATATGGAAAACACATCAAATATTGAAGTTTTTCTTTTAAGGATGAGACTTAATAAAAGTATTAAAAATAATAATGCTTTAGTTTGTGGCTGCATTGGTAGCATTACACTTAATTAGTTTACCAATTAAATATGGTTATATGATTTACTAAATATAGAGTGATATAATTTCCTTCCATTTTTGAGTTGCTCTGCACATTAATAGGCAAGAAATTGAGTGTCTTAGCCTTCATTGATATTAACTTTGATTTATGCTGATTTTGAAAGCAAAGCTGGGAATAATCAATTTTTGAAACATACAAGGTTAAATTTAATCATTACCTTAGTATTTCTCATGCATATTCATTAGCTTTGTGAATATTTCAGCTTCTGTTGCTAATACAATTATGAATGAAAAGCAAATATTAAAACAACAGAACAGGGCAAATTTGCCCCACAGTGAGATAGAAATTAACACCTAAAAGTGTTTTCTTATGCACTGTATGTGCTCACATATTTACACTGAAGTAATTACAGAACATTGATGATTCTTGAGCCCGTGGACTAAAAAAATAAAAGTAGTAAAAACCTTGCATAGTAACTAGTTGGGAGTAAATGTAGCTCTAGAGTGTTACGCAGTGTTTGAATATCACTGCTGTGTTAAATTGCTAGCAGTCAGAGAGCTGTCTGATAGTGAAGTGGAGATTAGCATACGTGAGTGTCTTTGAATTAGCCATTAGTTGAATCTCCCAGGCATTGCTTTTCACATTGCAAGCAAATGGACTGCCCTGTCTCTCCCTTTAACTCAGCTTGACAATCTGGTTTAAACCAGAAAGCATTTTTTCTCAGATGTGTGCTTGTGTGTTTCTTATAATTGCTAAAAAGGATTACTTATGTTGAGATTGGGTGTCCATTAAACTGCCCGACAGCATTTTTGATGCATTTTTCCATAGATGCTGGAGGAACTAGAGAGAAGCAGATTTATATTGGGCATGACTTGTGATTTCACTGTTTGGAAAAACTTCAGATTACAGAGTTACAGTGAAAAATAGCATTTGATTCTGAGCCTTCTGCAGTGAGAGAGATAGGTTCACATAGTTCAGACCCACATGAGGTTATGCAGTTTTGTGGTTACCACATCTGAGTTTAATGTTGGTAGGTCTATGTGAGAACAGAGGGAACTATGACAAATTTGTGGTAAGGCTGATGCTGAATTGCTGTGAATTTGAACTTAGTCTGGTTAGTCTGGATTCTGTTAGTCCTTTGCAGTTTTGAATGTCTTATAATTTTATTCTAATTTGATTTTACTCGTTCATGTTGGTAGCTGCCTACTTCAGTGTGATTTGTCAAAGGTAGTCTTGTTCATTTGAGACTCCTAGTTTCAGAATACTAATATTGAGATTGATATGCTGGTAGAAAAACCTGTGGCATCAAGATTTGTATGTGTTTATTTTAGCTACCACAGGAAAATAAACTATAAAAATAACTCAAGATAAGAATTTACTGATCACGTATTCTTTCTTTTTAGTGTTGCATGTCTACAAACACATAGTCTTATCTGATATTGGGATTTTCATAGACAAAATAATGTTTGAAATAACAATCTGAAATTTATCAGTCAAGTTGCTTTTATTGAAGTCAGAAACCAACACTCTAATAAATCCTAAGGTACTACACTGTTCAAAATTAGTATTGGGGGGTGTGAACATTCTACAGTGGTGTGCCATCAAATGGTGATTTGTTTGGGGAAAAAAAAAAAAAAAAAATATATATATATAGTTTTTTCCCAAAATTAAAGTATAATTAAGGTATGTTGATTAAGGTATGTTTAGCCTTTCATCAAAACATTTTTTATTGGTTTAACCAATTTAGTCATTGCTATTTTCACTCATTCCTAAGATTCCCTCAGTCATGGGGAAGGTGAGGCAATGCACAAGCTTCATCCAAGACATGTAAAGCCACCTCCTGATATTTTGAAACTGCTAAAACACACAGCAGATTCATCAGTAAACCCTATTGGTGTTAAATTTACATTTTGAGGGTTAACATTTTATTCTCACTAACTCTCTTAGCTTGAGCATTTCTATTGGTTCATTCATCATGAAATTTTCACACAATGTGAAGGATAATTGCTGTATTGATGATGGGGTAAATGATGGGGTAAATTAAAAACTGACAGAAATGGAGATACAGGTTTTTCATTGAATAGCAACAATATAGGAACATGTTAAATGTGTTAGAAATTAAGACTATTTAATTTTTCTTGATTTTGGATTTTCATTTGCAGGGAAGTATAAAGGTGTTTTGCACTTGAACCCTCTAACAAGATATGAGAAAAAATATTCTGGCCATGGCCCAAATAGCAGTAACCACTGTCTCCAAGTGTTGCTCACACAAATACATTTTGCTCTTCACAGAATCAATATGGAAAGGAGAATGACTTGGCTTTTCTAGAGATATCTAGATAAATATCAATCTTTATGTTAGATATTAGTTTGTGCTAGCACTAAGTTGTCCAGAGTTATTATGTGTTATTATTAGACTGACTTAATGCAGTGATTGTCTCAATGCCTTTTTACATTGTATAAGTCTCTCTGCTGACATTTAAAAAGCAAGTACTTCATTGCTCTCCTTGCCTAACCCTTAGACTGGGGATGGTAATACAAAGCAACATTTAACATGTAATAAAATTTACACTACTGATCTATGACAAAACCACCTTCATACCCATCTCAGGAGCTTTCACCTCCACTACAAAGCTTTAGAGTCAAAATGATGTAAAAGATTCCCGCCTTGCGCCCAATGATTCCAGGTAGGCTCTGGACCCAACGCGACCCTGAACCGGATAAGCACTTACAGACAATGAATGAATGAATGAATGAATGATGTAAAAGATTTGCAGACTTGAAACTAAGCTTAAGCATATGGTAGTAGGTTCACTGACGATGTGTGTCTCTTATGGCAGATAAAAAAGCTGACAGTATGAGAACAGTTTACATGAGATGCAATTTACAGTGTGTTGGTCATAAGTAAATTTATTATATAGTATGTTTGACTAACCTGTTTATTACTGGGTCTTCTCTCTTTCTTGTCTTAGAGGCAGGCACATAAAGCATATATTGTTGTTCATTTTGAATTAATTTTGTATTGTCTCCTTACTTTGTTTTTGGACAGAAAATAACAGAAAAGGACTTCTCAGCCACATTTTAATTGCAGTGACTGTTGTCACAGGAGCTAAAACTTAGAAGCATGGCCATGCATGGTACAGTATATGTGCATGTGTGTTCATATAAAAACCTGTCAGAGATACCTGTATGAATATTTTTTTCTGTACAGAGCCTGAGTAGAGTGTTTACACTGGAGCTTTGACACACTATTTGCCTGGAATATTTGTTCTGGATGAGAGTCCCTAAATTAGATTTAGAAGAGTTTTATCTGTTACGATTAGCTTTGTGAATTGAATGTTTATATTAATTTTATATATTTTACGCTCTGTTTCAAATTCAAGCAGTGGCTCATTCATCTTGGCAAAGTGGTTGTCATGGTTTTTGTCCTATCTTGTTGTCCCACAAATCTCTTAAATACTGCTCTTTTTTAAAACAAATCTTTCTCTCATGCCACTTCCCCACTTACAACTTCTTTTCTCTCACTATTCCACATTATAACATATGTAGATGACTTCATGAGAGCAGGAATCCCAATTTCTTTAGGCTTATTCCTTACAGTAGGTACATTCACCTACATGATTTTTTATGTCATTGTATTACCAGGAATTTAACCATGAGGTGCTTTGCATCCAAAAATTTTTGGCAGCACCAATTAAAGCAGTTGGCTTGAAGCTTTCTGCAAAATATTTTTTTTTGTCATGATTGAGCACGTACTCCATTTGCAATTTCATTATTTTGCAATTCCGTATAAAATCATGTAAACGCATGTAATCGCAATTTTAGTCCAAGAAATTTGACTTGAAATGTGTTTAATCAGGAACCACAGAGCTCTTAACAAAAATACGCCATTGACCTTGCTCAACAAATGTTGCTCCTGTCCCTGCATTTTCTCCTTCATTTTACTAATTCATCCTTTACTTCTTCTGTAGGTTCTGCAATTGTAAATTATTTTGCTGCAATATACCCTTTTCTAATTCTAAGGGGCTAGCGCACTGCTGTCCTTCCATGTCCTAGATGAAACATGAACACGACTGTATCGAAATCTCTCGCATTTCAAGGTTAAATCAACTTAGGTCATATGGGCCTTAGGGAAGGGGCAGAGTGTGCATCTATGTGTGTGTGTGTGTGTGTGTGTGCGCATGCTCGCTTGTGTGTGTATGAATCACAGAAGAAACAGGAGACAGTCTGATCAATATACTTCCATTTTCATCCTGTTATGCAAATATCTCTGCCTCAGTGATACTAAAACTTGATGACATATGTAGCTGCTGGAATGAATCCTGCTAACCAAACATTACTTAAAAAATGACAATACAACAATATCAAAGTAATATTAATGTAAAAATATCTAAAATATATGGAACTTCATAATAATACATTTTGTATTATTGTCTTATTTTTCTAGCTTCTGTGGGGGTACATACAGTATATGTCCAAAGGTTTGCATGCATTGCTTATAATTTGTGAATTCAGCTATTTTAAGGTGCAGCCATTGTGGACACAGATGTTCAACTATGCACACATTTTGTGCAATCTTCATTGAAAAGCAAGAGGCGCAAGCATTTGAGTGGTGAATCTGCATTCACTGTAGTGATGGATCCCAAACTAGCACATTTGGGATGAGCTGGAGTGGCTTTGTTGTGCAGAATAAATCCACCAACAACAGTACCTGACCTCACTTATCTTGTCATGGCTAAATGCCATCAGATCCTCACAGCAAGATTTCAGTATTTAGTCTGAAGCTTTCCAGGAGCTATTACTGCAGCAAAATAAGGGGGGGGGCAGTCTACCTATTTATACCCTTAATTTCAGAAGAAACGAGCAGGTGGTATGCCAATCAGGCAAATGAATGTTGATAAGGACACTTTTTCTGGCCTAAGAACATGCAAAACCATGTTTGGAAATATAGGTTTCAGGTAATGGTAGAATTATTAAGCAGTTTAGATAAAATGATATTCTCTTGTGGCGTAATTAGTTTTCTAAGTTAGAGAGAATAATATTTTAGCTCCAATAGAATGTACTTACACTCATTTACAAGATACATATTGACTTAGATTCTTTCACACTGTTGGTCACAGAAACAATTTAACAATTTGAAATGAAAAATTATGTAACATTTACTTGGAGTCCTTTTTTACCAGACACCTTGCAAATGTTTGTTTTCAGGATTTTTAGAAATATAATTTCAGCCAGAACCTTAGAAAAATATTGTCATATTACCTATTCATAACAAGTTCCTGTTGTAACTATCTATGAGGTAGCTTTTAGTATCTGATTACACATGGCATTAAGAGGCAATGAATGTCTATATAGTTTCCACATATATTAATTTTGATTGTCGATACATCGATTCTCCTTATACTTGTAATTAAATGTGTTTCCAGCTTGACCAGATGAGATCCTATTTTAAATTCCCGCATATAAAGCACAAAAATGCATACATCGTTTCCATTTTATTTCCTTTAATGGTTTTCAAACATTTTCACAAGCTACTAATACCAGTTTACCAAATAATACTACCAGTTTATTATATACTCTCATACCTCAGGAATGAACTAAAACATGCAGTGAATCATATAGGAAAGAGTTGTGTCTGGTTTTATAGACACAGATTTCCTGTCAGTCATTCATATACGACCATATACGAACAGACTTTCAAATTAATCTGGGAAAAAGTCCAGGCACTGATTTCCAGAGAAAACCAAATCTGCATTGCCTCCTCTTGAACAACACATTTCACTTGTTTTAAACATGGATGAGATCTTTAGACTGATTGCATGTGCCATTTCATGTGGACAAGTGGAAACTGAATGTGTCAATTGTCGATGTTCAGTAAATAAAGAAAGAGCTCAGAGTCTCAAATACAGCATTATTGCCGAGTGGAGCTGGGCATTTACAAAGTTTCATATAAATAAATAATAGATAAAAAGACAGGAACACATTCCGTTTGTGTGTGTTTCTGGGGTTGTGTTTGGCAAAACACCATGCACGTTGGCCAGAGTCTCGGTCTATGTTTCGCTACTGTTCACAAGCTCAGCAGGATGGCTCGGAACATTTACACACGTATTATATCTCACAGAGAGAGGAGGACTGCTGAACTTGTCTTATTTCATGGGAGTGTGTGTCTTTGCCTGAAATATTGTAAAGGGAAGTGGTGGGGAGACATTTTCTTGCGTTAGTGTGTTAGAGTGTTAGAGTGCATAAAACTCTATATAGCTGCGTACAGCCACATTAAACTTCATGTGCTTTACTCTAACATTCATTCATTCATTATCTGTAACCGCTTATCCAGTTCAGGGTCACGGTGACTCCAGAGCCTACCTGGAATCATTGGACATTCAGTGGACAAGTGGAAACTGAATGTGATCCGGTCACCAGGCCCATAGAGGTATTAAATGTTTTGAATGTGTGGTTCCTATCATCATCACATTAACAATTCTAGCTACTCCATAATGACTCAGATAAAAACACTCTAAACCACTTCATTTGTATTTCCTAACAGTTAGGTTCCCTTCAGTGGTAGAAAGAAAGTGGAAGAAGGTGTACAGTTACTGCTTTTATAAGTAGATCTTTAACTCACAAGAAGATGTGCATATATGCTTGTATAGCTAATATAATGCAAATCTAGTGTTATGAGGGTGCCATCTGTAGAAAGTTGTTTAATACCAAACATTAAATGAAGTATTTGTTTTTGTGGAATGAAAATTCATAGGCAATTTACAGGGCATTTGACACCCCAAAAAGATTTGAGAGCACATGTGTCTGTGTGTGTGTTTGTGTGTGTGGTTGTGTTTATGTGTCTGGTCAAGTGCCTTCTGAGCAGTGAGGGCCCAGGCTGCATTGACATTATTCACATCTATAAGAGCAAGACAGTCTGAAGTGTAGCTTGCTATTCGGCACTGTTGTGCTTTTTCACATAGAACTTTAATTTCATGTATCATTGAACTCAGCTCATGAAAGGCTTCTGATGGTTTTGTGCTTTGTGTAATGTAACTGCATCCTATTCCCTCTCTGTGTCTGTAGGGCCTTTTTCAAAAGGAATAGGATTTTTCTATATGCATGCGTCCACCTGGAGTCTGATATGAGACATAAGACTGATATTCGGGTGTAAGATACATTAGCCACTCTATCTTGTGTTATCCCCTTACACACACAAATACACAACACTTTAAAAAGCAATTCTGATTGTTTTTGTATCCTGGAGAATTTCTTGCACTCCCAGGGTGAGATTGCAGCAGTCCGGTTTCCTGCTGTGAATGTTATCCTTCCCAGAGCTGTTTGAGGTAGAGGAAGAGGGGGAAGAGAGGGATAGAGAGAGAGAGAGAGAGAGAGAAAGAGAGGGACACAGACAAACATAGAAATGGAAGGATGTTTGGTGGAACTGAGAATGCAAAATAATCAGCTCTAAAATAGTTGTATTAATTTTTCCACACTTTTACCGTCCGTGGGCTTGTCGATGTTCAGTAAATAAAGAAAGAGCTCAGAGTCTCAAATACAGCATTATTGCCGAGTGGAGCTGGGCATTTACAAAGTTTCATATAAATAAATAATAGATAAAAAGACAGGAACACATTCCGTTTGTGTGTGTTTCTGGGGTTGTGTTTGGCAAAACACCATGCACGTTGGCCAGAGTCTCGGTCTATGTTTCGCTACTGTTCACAAGCTCAGCAGGATGGCTCGGAACATTTACACACGTATTATATCTCACAGAGAGAGGAGGACTGCTGAACTTGTCTTATTTCATGGGAGTGTGTGTCTTTGCCTGAAATATTGTAAAGGGAAGTGGTGGGGAGACATTTTCTTGCGTTAGTGTGTTAGAGTGTTAGAGTGCATAAAACTCTATATAGCTGCGTACAGCCACATTAAACTTCATGTGCTTTACTCTAACATTCATTCATTCATTATCTGTAACCGCTTATCCAGTTCAGGGTCACGGTGACTCCAGAGCCTACCTGGAATCATTGGGCGCAAGGCGGGAATACACCCTGGAGGGGGCACCAGTCCTTCACAAGGCTTTACTCTAACATGTCACATCGAAAAAAGAAGTAATTGTAATTACTTTAAATCAACAAAATGTTTTTGGTTGTAGATCATCTAGTATTTATATTTAAATAATAAAAAATACATAATGAAAACCACATGTAAACAAAGACATTGATATGAAGCACCAAAGCTCCAGACCTTCCGATGACAAGGGTATGTATTTTGGGGTTTCCTGTACTTGAAGTGCCAGAAACACCTCTATATCCAAGGCTATAAGGCTAATGGCAGTCCAGCTAAACTTGGCTTGCCTAGTCTTACTTTGTCTTAAATGCATACCTTTTCATCTCCAGAATTAGAAATTGTAAAAAATGTTAATAAAATATATTAAGATAATGTCATCATAGTATCATAGTATCAAAATGTTTCGTTTTCCCAAGCAACTGTACATTAAAATTGTTTTAAAATCTATTATTAATTTTGAGTGGTTTGCTTACATAATGTAAGGATAGATACTTACTTTTAATTTAGTTATTGGGTGCACAAGAAGAAGGATGGAGAAATGAAAGAAAGCAGAGTGAATGAAATGCACTCCTTTCCCAAGAGAGCATAAAGAGAGTAGTCTCATCTTTCAAGCAGGTCAAGTAGCAAAGTTGCATCATTTCTGATCATTTATTACTATTTTAGATTTTCAGACAATAAGTATTACACATACATTTAAGTATACCCAGTCAGAAAATAATAATTATTAGTATGAATAAACATTATTTTGAAAGCTCTGTTAAAAGGCATGCTTAGACTTGTAGTTCAGTTCCCTTGGTCCGGACCAACCAAGAAATTGATATATTCCATTTTATTGCAGGTTTGGTCCAAGTTCACACTGACACATTTACAATTCGACCATATCAAGCGAAAAGAATAAATAAAGAAAGAAAGAAAGAAAAATAAATTTACATGATGTACATATGACTTTTATTTTGTGAGCCAGTCATCAGAGTCATCAGCAGGGCTTATTACACCTTTTGGGGTTGTGTGTGGATATAATCAAATGGAGACACAGCAGGAGGTAGTTAAATGGATAAAGAGCCAAAACAGTGCCAGAAGTTCCACTCAAGGAACCAAAAAAGTTGTGCTACCAGGAGAAGACATTAGGAGGCTTGCCCGCGTCTCATTGTTTTTTTTAAGTCACTCTGTTCTCTCGAGTCTCAATTATTGTTATATCATGGGACATTATGTCCTGTGTTTGGTTTGATTCTAAGTCTTGGGTACAAGTTGCGTTCACACTTGTTCAGTTTTAGGGAGTTTAGGGAGACTAGCCTTGGCTGATCTTAGACCGCCTGAAGGACACATCCTCTTCTCATTGATTGTTTCATTACCTGGAATAGCTAAGATGTAGCAGAACTCTCAGGCAATTAGCTATTTAATCATAGTATCATTTATGATTTCAAACATGATTAATGATCATTAAAGGCAAATCTTAGATGACAATTTGCCTGACGATGCACATTTTATAATTCTTATATTGTTCTCACATTTGCACTGATAAAGAGTGGAATTAGTCATAATATAATTGGTGGTGACATCATATGCCCTGAAATATATTTGTTAAATCTTTTGGCAAAAGTGCCTTTGTTAACACTGTAATACAACGGGTGGCTCTTAAGAAAATGCTGTAATGAATGGTGGCTTGCTATATTTTTCAATGCTTTATCTTTCTTCTCATGCTAAATTTGTCTGTAGCGGAACCTGCTGTGTTTGTGTTTGTTTGAGTGAATAACTTCAGTCAAATGAGAAAATCAAAGCAGCTTTACTAGACCGGATCTTACCAGCAGGGCACTGCCACAGGGCAGAGAGCAAGAAGAGAGGGAGACAGAGAAAGAGCGATAGAGACGATTATCTCTAATGCAGGCCTGCTAACCTACTTTACTACAGCTTAAATAGTCAGATGCCAATTTTTAATGCATTATTTGGTGTGATCACTCACCAAGCTGACATCACTGCAAAATCAATGCAAAAGAAACGGATTCTATGAGAGTTAACCCATACTATATCTGCTTTAAGACACTTAGCTGGGATAACCAAAAATTAAAGAAAATACGTAGAGCTCCTCCAAAAAAATAATATATACTCCTTGTTTCTGCTCTCACCTGTTGTCACTCTTTTGTCTGTGACAGTTTAACCAGGTGGATTCGCCAAGCTCTCTTCACTGTGGCAACTCACTGGCAAATCGATTCCATCGTGCTCTGGTCACGGACCATTACCTCCACTTCTCTCGCCCGCCTTCCAGGAGGAATTTTCTTTCACTGCCATTTGTGTATCTCTGAGTGCCAATCTGAAACCCTCTGTAGGGAAATGGTGTAGGGAAAATATCCAAATTGCAGATGAGCTTAGCTTAGAATGCTTTTACCCCTAAAGGACTGCTTTATTAACACTTTTATCCCTGAATTTTGTGATACTGTTTTCAGCATTATGCACAGACCAGCATTACCTTCATTTGATGCAGACTACACTGACAATATCTAAACTATGGCTTCTTTAGGCAGCTGGTCTGCAGTTAATATTTTTGCTGTAAGTCTTCAGTGTGGCAAGACAGGACTGCTTACGATTTCTTATGTTAGGGAATGTGCTTCTTTCCACAGTTGTTGTACTCTGCAGTTTGGTGCAGTGTCATATGACTGTGTGGAGTCTGAGTGTTAAATCAGAGGGTGTTTACCTGTTAAGCTGTGCACTGTTTTACCTTGTGCAGCTCTTCCAGACAGAACAAATCTGACACAGAGCTGATGTGCTCAGACATGGCATGCGATTTAGAGCACCATCACGCCTCTCCCCAGGTGTGGAGACGGGAGAGAGGAAGAGCACAGGGATGGAAAGGAGTTTTTAGTTTAAAGCCTTCAACGTGATTTGGCAATCAACACCATTATTCATTCCTGCTACAGCCATCCCTATAACTCAAGCATTGAAGGACAACATAACTTACATTTTTCTATATTTTATAAATTTAAAAAGGTCAGCATATAACATAGGTGTAGGTGTGATATTAGTACAGTTAAATTGCATAACATATATTTACATAGTTACATATGCAATATTTAAGTAACAAACATACCTGCTAACTAAAGGGTAAAGAGAGGGTGAAAAAATGTCATATAAATAAACTTATGAGTGTTTTGGGTATCTGACTTCGACAAGTGTCAAATTGGCATTTCCAAAATTATGTTCCTGGTGGGCAGTAGGATGTGAGGTAATTGTGGAGTGTGCTGGAAAAATAAGTCCTTTCTATAGAGACCGCACTTTGCAACTTACAGATCATAAAGGGCAACAAGGTAGTTTTGTTCCTGGTTTCCTCCTACAGTTGCAGAGCATACTTCTCTGTTACATCTCTGTCCTGAAATAAGAGGAGATGTGGGGTGGCTCCCTACCTTCCTCCAAACTGCATATTGAAGTTTCTGCAGTGCTGAGCCCAGAGTAGCAATGACAGAAACTCTGTTCTCCCTACTACAGGTCTGTGAAGCATCACAATGATTTTGAAGCTTTAATTTTATGGCAAACATACTACCTACATTAATCCTTTAAAACGTCTTGCTGCATAATAACCTGTTGAGATTGACTGGACTGGAATGTGTACACTTAGATATTAGTTCATTTTTTTCCTCATGTTATAGGGTTGCATGAAAATAAATCACCTACAGATTTATAATATGAGAATGAGTACATAGTATTAACATTGAATATCTCGATGTAGATTATTTAATTTCATGCAACCCTTTGAAGTAAATGATTAAGTAATTCAAAGTGTCATTCTTTACAGTGTAGATGAAAATATTTTTGGAACATCAAAAACTAATTGAATTCCAAGCAGGCTGTTTTTCAAGTTTCCATATATGAATTGGAAAGTGAAAGGATGATTTGAAAAGTGAAATTTATATTCAGATACTGTAAGGAGGGAAAAAAAAATCGAATAAAACAATTCTCAACTCAACCGTGGCGCAGCAGGTAGTGTCGCAATCACACAGCTCCAGGGACCTAGAAGTTGTGTTTTGAGTGACTGTCTGTGAGGAGTTTGGTGTGTTCTCCCCGTGTCTGCGTGGGTTTCTCCGGTTGATCCAGTTTCCTCCCACGGTCCAAAAACACAAGTTGGTAGGTGGATTGGTTACTCAAAAAGTGTTCATAGGTGTGAGGGTGTGCTTCAGGGTGTGCTCCTGCCTTGCGCCCAGTGATTCCCCGGTTACAGGCAATGAATAAATGAATGAAATTCTCAACTAAGTGGCAAACAGTATATATATATATATATATATATTTTTTTTTTTTTTGTTTTTTGTTTTTTTGGATCCTTCCTTTAAACTGTGTGTTAGCTTGTTGAGAATATGAGCTCAAATAGACAGATCTGAGCAGTAAGTGCCTCCTGCTTGTGTGCTGAATATTGGTTGGTACTCATGGTTTTCTATTTAGTATCAGAAAAGCAGAAGAGATATAGTGCAATGTCTGGCACAGATACGTCAAGGGATGGCATGTTAGTCTTATTTAACTTGTTGGAAAGGCATGCAGGGAGAAAAATCAAAACTCAAACAGCTCCACCGCTGCACTGTTCAATCTCAACAGTTTGCACTAAACAGAAAGCACTAAATTGGATGGTCCTAAATAACTTGCTTTAATTTACATTAAATTTACATTAAAACTGCTTTATTCCTTCTCTGTTCTATGTTAACAATGACCATGTATGGGTGTACTCTAATGATATAATATGTTTATTAATTGATTTAATGTTAATTAGTGCTTGTGTTTTTGAGTTTGAATGAGTGCTGTGTTTCCTGTCTCCCAGCACAGGGTGGCAGGCCTGAGTCCATTATTCATATTTATTTCCCATCTCTCTCTCTCTCTCTCTCTCTCTCTCTCTCTCTCTCTCTGGTGTTAACTGCTGGTGATGATGAGTCTCTCCCTGCATGGTTCAAGCTCCATTATGCCAGCCACGGCTGGTTATTAGATTTAGCTTTGGGAAATTGAATAGCTGTCAGGATTGTTCCACCATGAAGGAAGATAAGCAGAAAGGAGGGGAGAGGAATGAAAGGGGGATAGAGGGAGGAGAGGTGAAGACAGGAATGAGTGGAGGGTAGGGTAAAGGGGTGTAAGGAAGGAAAGGAGGAGGGTAGTGGAAGAGACGGGGACAGAAGGAAAGAGGAGATGAAAAAAAATCAAAGAAGGATGGAGCATGTGCTTAGACACAGGAAACCCAGACTCACATACTCTCACAAAAAGGCTTTTAAATTGCTAATTGCAGAAGCCCCAGATCCCTTGTTGGTCTTTTATGTCTATCATTGGTTCTGTTTTTCACTCAAGCAAATGAGTGGCACTATAATTGCTCTGTTTATGAAGATGAATGTACTGAAATATGCCTGTGAATTATGCCTCGTTTTGCTACCTGACAGACTGCCAAAGTCATTTTCACACACACACACACACACACACACACACACACACACACACACACACACACGTACATTCACACAATCACACCCATACATTATTGCCTCAGCTCAAATAAAGCCTTTATAACATTTCTACTCTTTGTACAGGGATTAGATTTCTGTTGTGTAGGTGTTGTGCATGTGTGAACATATGCATGTGTGTGCTGAAGCTGTCACATGTTGGCTCTGAACTGTTGTATGGCTGTAAGGACTGGCTGTGAAACTGATACATGACCATTTAGAATCAAACCTCATGGCTAATGCTGGGAATCCTTTTGGCAATGTTATGCAAGGAATTCGAATTATATTTTTCTTTATAAGTAAAAATGATGGCTTAGTTTGTAATAATAAAAACTGAGCCAATCTGTTTGAATATATATGATCAACTAATTTTATTATAAATATGTCAAATTTTTATAAATTGATTTGTAAATTACCTGCAAATTTAAGACAATAATTAAAAAAAGAAACAAAAACTGTACAAAGACAGTGCAAGTAAAGTGTTATAAATGTGTGCATGAGCATAAAATGTAGATTTTAGACCATCTCAGAAGATTTTGTCATGAAAGTATATTTCATTTATTTTTTTCACGTGAACCATTTGAAATATGGAATCATATCAGTGTCAGTAATGTAAGAGTAACTAAACCCATAAGCTCCATCTTTTAAGTTACACACTTGTCAGCTGAACGTGACATTGGTTGTCCTGATTGGATGACTGAGGTGGAAGGCTGTAAAAATGAAATCTTGCATTTTGTTTGCATTTTCACAAGCATTTTGCCAGAGAATGAGCGCAGTGGGGGTGATACTATTCTTGAAATGCAGAGAAGTGCTATTTTCACTTTAACATTTTGTATTTTTCTTGCATTTTTACATTTCAAAGGCACTGTTGATGAGTGCAAGTGCATATTAGGTGAATAACATTTTTATTAGCATTTTGACACAATTGTGGTTCTGTCACATGAAAACTTTTAAATTGGGAAATACATTTCCATTTGGGGCGACACGGTGGGGCGACAGGTGGTGTCACTGTCACACAACTCCAGGGTCCTGAGGTTGTGAGTTTGAGTCTGGCTCCCGGTGACTGTCTGTAAGGAGTTTGGTGTGTTCTCCCTGTGTCTGTGTGAGTTTCCTCCTGGTTCTGGTTTCCTGCCACGGTCCAAAAACACCTGTTGATAGGTGGATTGGTGACTCAAACGTGTCCATTAATGTGTGGCCTTGCGAAAAGACTGGCTCCCCCTCCAGGGTGAATTCCCACCGTATTCTTAGTGATACCTGGTAGGCTCCAGACCCACCACGACCCTGAACTGAATGAATGAATTATTTTTTATTTAAATAACGATAATCATAAAGTGTTTTATATCAATTGACGTCTACCTAATTGCAAATGCAAACAGAATTATTGAATTAGAATTTAAATTTTGAGAACAAACTTAACAATTTAAATTCATACTTAGGATTACATTGTCATTTTGCATATTACATTTTCATTTTAATTTTGATACTGATATGCTTCCATATTAAAATAATGCATAGTTAGAATTGCAAAAGAAAATATCTAGATTTCAGACTTATTTAATGTGGTTGTGCACAGTAGTACAAAACTCCATTGGAGAGGTGTGGGACATGTATTAGAAAGAATATCTTACCATTTAAACACATCAAAAACAGCTGATAATGTCACATATCGGCTGCATTCTGAAATTTTGAATATATTACTCAGAACTTACTGTATTGTATGTTGGTGCATATTTTAATGAATATGGAGTGGAATGAATTATCTGTTTCTATGTACTGTCCTTTGTGAAGTAAGAAGGCCATAGACGGGATGAAAGTGAAAGAGAGAGAGAGAGAGAGAGAGAGAGAGAGAGAGAGAGAGAGAGACATTCATATCCTGTGGTGTGTGGCTGCTGCGGCATGCTCTAAGGTTTATTTGCTGACACCGAAATGTATCAAAAATACAGATAAGCCTACAGCATTCTCACACCACTGCGCGATACCAGAGTGTAGAAATACTTCCTACCAATTTTTTGGTCTTTTATTTTCTCTCTCACTCTCTCTGTCTTTCTCTCTCTCTCTCTCTCTCTCTCTGGATGATGAATGTGAGTGTTGGATATATATCTTCTGCACTCTGTTTTCATCAGTAACAGGCGATGCTCTGTGGGCGCGCCCCGACCCCTATCACCACGGATATGGACACAATCAGCACTATACAATGTTGGGATAATGAAAACAAACGTTTGTGCTGCCCGTTTACAACCCCAGGCACCTCTCAAGGCATGGCTGCTAGGGTGGGTGCGCACATGTGTGTATATGTATGTATGAGTGTGTGTGTGTGTGTGTGTGTGTGTGTGTGTGTGTGCGTGGGGGCATGATAAAAAAGGCCCGGATATGTTTACATTTTTACATGGTTGTTATTTTTTAAGTCATGAGGTCAGAGACGTTGAGTTAACATTTTCACAATATTAGCTAAAGTTACATATCAAAAATGAAAGCTCATTGATAATATAAAGTAAGTAACAAAGTAAGTAAGTGAAAATGATCACCAGCCCAGAAATAAAATTTGCTCTTAACCTGACAAGATATTAAACAAATAATGTATATATTCTAATATCCATTCATTGTCTGTAACTGCTTATCCAGTTCAGGGTTGCGGTGGGTCTGGAGCCTACCCGTAATAACTGGGCACAAGGTGGGAATAACTGGGCATCCTGGAGGGGGTGCCAGTCCTTCACAGGGCAACACACACACACACACACACACAAACACATTCACTCACACACTCACACCTATGGACACTTTTGAGTCGTCAATCCACCTACTAATCCACCTACGAAACATTTTTTTACCGTGGGAGGAAACCGGAGCACCGGGAAGAAACCCCCATGGACACAGGGAGAACACACCAAACTCCTCACAGGCAGTCATCCGGAGTGGGATTTTAACGTGACTGCAACACTACCTGCTGCACCACCTTGCAGCCTATATTCTAATATATTAAATTAAAAAAATATTTTTATACATCTGGTGACTCAAATGGAGGCCAGTGGACTAGAGTTTTCTCACAAGGATGTTTGATTAACTCGAACACCCCTCACCCAATAAGAGAGCAAACAATTTTATATTTCTTCATTTTAGATAATACTTGGAATTTGAAAAGATATCTATGCAGAGAATTATTCCTCATAGTGGAATACGATGTGATAAATCGTAAGGCTAATAAGTCATTTGGCCTTGAGCCCACCACAAATATCACAGTTTTGCCTTGCAAGAGAGAAAGTCTAGACAGCCTTGGTTTTAGTTAGACTGTAATAATGACTTACTGGCATACTTCCCCAAATATTTTCAGATTTCATTGACAGTGATAAGTGACAAATATTCATTAGCTTTAAGCTTTACATTAGAAAGGTCAACCGAAAGTACTTTATAGTCTAGAGAATAGAAAGAGTGTATCTCTCTCCATATTTCTCTTTTGCTATTCTCTCTTTCTCTCACTGTCTCCTCATGTCCTCAGTTCAGTTAAAGTACGAAAGTCTGTCTCTTTTCGTAATCACACAGACTGAGGCATAACTATTTAATAATGCATCTCCAACATTCTTATTTTGTGGTTCTAAAGTATACATGGACAGGGGAGTGGAGGGTACAGCAGGCTGATGTATGAATCAAGGGAGCCTCAAAATAGTTTTTGCTGGCCAAGACACTTTATCCATATACTCTTCGCTTTTTTATTTTTTTTACTGCACCCCCCCCCCCTTTCTTTGTCCTTTTCCTGTCCTGGGATGGATGGAGAGTTCTGCTAAACTCTCTCTCAGTGTTTGACAGATAGTGTTTCTGTTTTATCCTGACTCCATTCCTAAAAACTTTCAGAATGCCGTTAGAGATTACTTCTTCCTGAGCAATGTCAAGTGTAGCTTTTTTTTTTGTTAATTTATTAATAAGAAATTTATTTCTTGTTTTGTTAAATAAAGGTGCATTCAAGTGCATCCATGCATCCAGACTCCACAATTTTTAACATTGGTAAAGGACCTTTAAGTAGAATCTGAGATTTTCTTAAGTGATGTTTTAGATTTTGCTGTAAGGAGAACAGAAAGTCTAATATATATTTAAATTGTTATTTTTAAAAAGAATAATTCATGAGTTATATAACATTACAATATTAGGGTCCAGTCATTTTCTAACATTTTTTAACAATGTATATTTTACAGAATATATATATTATTATTATATATATATAGTTGGATATTCGTGTATATTAAATGTAAAAGTACATTTTTCTGTTTGCTTTTCTGCATGAGTCAGTTATATTCACATTTTTCTTTAGCTATTTGATTCACAGCATAGTGTCTTTTGGAAGAGAACAGCTGAAAATGTGCACTGGGTCTTTCAAAAAATTACAAATCCCCATGTGAAATACACTGCAGGTGCAAGTTTTGGTTAATCATTGATACTACTACACTCAAAAAGAGAGTTCTTTCAGGATTCCTTAGTAAAGGCAATAGTTCTAGTTAGAACCACAATTTCTGACCTTGCTGCATGGTGAAATTTCTCTTCAGATTCAGCACTAAAAAGGGTTCTTCTGCTGTAACAAGCCAGACTTTGTAACAAAAACAGAACACATTTGAGAGCTATACAGAACCATTTTCCATCTGAATAAGCATCTCAACAGGAAAAGAACCATTTCTGAATGGAAATAGTTCTGTTTCATTACTAAAGAAACCTTCTTTTTTTAAGAGTGTACAAATCAAATAGCTGTTGAGCAGTGTTGATATAGCTTTGAAGTGTCAAAGCAGTGGCAATAAGCTGAGATTTGAGAAGACCTGACACAGCCTTATGGTAACACTCTGCAGTAAGTAAGATTTTATCGATCGTTATTGGCACAGCATAGTCATGCATGTCAAATAGAAAAATTTAGCTAGGTAAAGATTTGACATGAAGCCTGATAAAAAAACAAACAAAAACAAACAAACAAACAAACAAAAACAGTACTTCTCTTTGACTAATTCTCATGGTTTTATTGACCTGTAATAAAGAGGAATAAAAATATCTGGTACATGTGAAAACATTCAGAATGGCATGATTTGAACAGTTAATTATAGGGAAACTTAATGTAACTAAGGATTGTGATGAGTAAAAGCAAGCAATAATTTATATATAATAAATAAATTATAATATATAATTTATAATATAATAAATTCAGATAGGTAAAAAAAGAAAAAGTGAATTAAAGCTTAGCTTTTTTTGAAATAGTACTTTCCATCAAACATACTAAATATGTAACACTTTGGCGTTGTTCTTTGTGTTCTGTATAGTTTATATAGTACAGACAAACCAACAGATAGGCAATATTTGCTTTTCTAGTTTGTAAAATGTGTCTTCTTTCTTGTTGAATGTTAAAAGGCACATGGGGGATTTTTTTTTGTTGGCCCCAAGGAGAGAGAGAGAGAGAGGGAGAGAGAGAGAGAGAGAGAGAGAGAGAGAGAGAGAGAGAGAGAGAGAGAGAGAGAGAGCGCACATGAATGGAAGAGTATTGACAGAGCTGGGCCATTTAGAAAATTGCAGCTTGTTCACTCTGTTATTATTGTCTCCTTCAGAAGTTTGGCTACATGGAACACATAGTCAGAAATAAAGGTGGTGTGGAGGAGTGTGTGGGGGGTTCACCATGTTAGAACTGCTGGAGAGTGAAGAAAGGTGGTGTGTGTTTGTCTGTGTGTGAGAGAGGTTCTGACCAGACCACAGATGAAGAGTCGAAGGTTATTTTTTGATTGCTGTACTGCATCAGACAGGACTAGTGAAATGGCAAGGCTGTAGACAGCACAGCCCTGTTTCTGTCTCAGACACTCTCTGCTACTGAGTCATGTTTTTGTTCTACAGATTTTGTATACTGAATTCTATATTAACACCGCGACCCTGAAATGGACAAGCAGAAAAGATAATAAATGAATGAATGAAAGAATAAATTAATTCTATATTAACACAATGGTTCCATTAAACCAGTTTATTAGTTATAAATTAAGTTTAATTTTATGTTTTGATTTAAGTTTTATTTTACACAATTTCTATAAATATTTTCACATATAAGAACCAATAGCATAGATTTATGCTTATACTTTTAGTAATGATCCAGCAAAAAGTATTCATACAGTAATTGTCCAAACACATATTTTTGTCCCATAGGAATGCATTACAGACAGAATAGTGTCTGAAAACTTTTGCCAAAATATTTCAAATGTCTATACAATTTCTCAATGTCCCACCGTTCATTACTATGGGGAAAACTTGTACTATATATATATATATATATATATATATATATATACAAAAATGTGTGCAAAAATCATAAAGCATGCCACTGGATCTAAGTTTGTACATTGGAAATGTGACTTGCATTGAGAAAAATGACACTTGGATTTACTTTTTAATGCCAAAGGCTTGCATGAAATTAAATAATCTACATCCAGACATATCTGTTGAGAATGACTAAATATTGCTTAAATTACATCTCTAGATGTTGATGATTCAATTTTATGCAACCCTTTGACAAAAAATAAAAATAAATAAGTGCACAGCTACAGCAGCAGGGCCTAATGTAAATGCCAATTACGTTTATGTTTCATAAATTATAGGGGAAGGCATTAAGTGCCTTGTAGAATATTTCCTGAATGTCAGAAGTGTGCACTGACCTATGCTCTACCAGACTGTGGCTCAGTCATGTGTTAGGGGAAAGAGAGTGTATTCACAGGGGATTGGCTGCTACTAAACATAATCCCCAACACAAAAGTTCAACAGTTACATGTGCACACAAAATACAGCTATATCACAAAATCATATTTCATTACTGATCCACTTTCACAATAGGATACACTAAGGGCTTTTTAATCGTTTAGCACTTATATTTCAGGGCCATGGTTGTTATGGAACATTTTAAATGACTACAGGACAAACGAGGTTGCCAAAACTCACTGTAGCCCCGACACTCACTCTCTCATTTACTGCTGCTGATGGGTTACTTTCAAC
Organism: Hoplias malabaricus; assembly: GCF_029633855.1. Lineage (NCBI taxonomy): Eukaryota > Metazoa > Chordata > Actinopteri > Characiformes > Erythrinidae > Hoplias > Hoplias malabaricus. The sequence goes on from NC_089813.1 coordinate 15,689,145, forward strand.
TGGTGACATCATGCCCTGCACAGAATTTGGTGTATTGGGGCAGCATAGAACATTTCTCAGTACAGTGTCACAGGGATAGAATGTGTTTGTGTATTTTACATAATCAAAGACTATAGTTTGGCTGCCACGCCTGGCTAGTGGTTTCACTCTGCTACTGACACTGCATTGTTTGCACTGCGTAATCTCACTGTCAATCATTAATTGATTTGAAACTATCTTGCAGTTTAGAGCAGGCAGTAGAAGGGGTTGTAGAGCTTTTAACTACTATAGAACAGCATTAATAATTATATATGTAATACACCATTAGAATTCAAAATGAGAATTCTTCTGTGATAAAGCTTAAAGTCCCCTTGCAGCATTCTTTGTGAGTAATAAAATTTTTCTGAGAAATGAATATACTGAAAGTTTTAGGAATCTGCCCGTCCTACAATACAATGGTCTCAGTATTTCCATACCAGTCATGTCATTTTTGTGTGCCTGGATTTGTGTGTTATATGTCAGCGGGTCATCCATAACCAGTGCCAGCGTGTCACCAGTGAGTTCTCAGCCACACACCAGCGTACAGCAGAGGCAGGGAGGACAAGCGTGAAATTAATTGTTCCACTTCATCTACGCACAGTGTTCCTCTTTTTACAGAGTCATTTGTCGATTTGGGCACATGGGAGGAAGGGAAAAAGTCCTGAATAGATTTTTTTTTTGTCTGAACTAATATTTCTGCAATAATTTCTCTTTTCCTGTAGACAGTAACTCTTTTCTTTAAGAAGAAAAAGACAAAGACAAAGATACACATGTTATGACATCTAAAGTTAGTAAACCTTAAAAAACAATGATTTGTTCTGAGAAATCATATACAAAACAGACGTAACTGATCATTTGGTAGATTTCTAATCAGTGTGTCATAAAATTGTTCATGAGGGGTCATTAAAGGTCAATAATTGAAAACACAGGTTTTCATAAACTGGAGCTTAAATATGATTAAAATATAATTTACTTAAAATCCACAAAAATGAAGATGCATGTTTTTAATTGTACAGTATATATACTAGCAGCATTACCTATTCTTTTTCACTGAACTCAGTGTGTCTAATAATTTTATCCCAGACTGCATGCAAATCTCTGTGTTTTAACAGGTAGATCTCATCTGAAGTCACATTGGATAAAATAGGAGCACATGTTTCCATTGAGCGTTTCCACTCCCAGAAAATTCTGAGCAATGAATCAATACAAAAATAGAAGAGTTACTGAACCAGTTACTTGGTGTAGTTGTTAAAATTTCTCCCGACTTTATCTGGAAGAGCGTTTACAAAAGAAAAAATAAAATCTGTGAGAAAAGGGAGATTACACATGCGGATATACGGAGCAATTATAATGGCAACTGCAGGTATACAGCATTACATTTTTATGTTCAGATATGAACATTTTCATCATTATTTATAGAACCTTGCTTGTGAAAGTGTGACATTGTGATATAATTCAGGAAACTTTCTCATCCTTTAGTTTTTCATTGTGAGAGATTTACCACAGAGGAGGCATGAATAATATTTATTACAGATGTCCTCCTGAAATAGTAATCTGATCCGAATTGGGCTTTAGACCCAAACCTGTAAACATTCAGATATGAAATAATTGATGCCTTTTTCTTTGATCATGAAAAACCTCTATTTGATTAACAGGACTGTTTGTTTGTGGATAGTGTCTCTTAAAAAACAAACATTAAATCTGCCAATCTGAATGCATCTATTCAGTATGTTAAATTGTTGTGCACAAAGGTTGGGGCAGATGGTGGTTTATAACCCTTTTTTTTTAACAGTAGGATGAAACACTTTGACCTTTCTTGGTGGAATCAAGAATGATTTGATGAGTTCTACTCTGATTCTGTGTTTTAATCTTTGATACTGCAATGACACACACATAAAAAAGAGACAACAGAGAGAGTAAATTTGGGCCCTGGTTTGAGATAACTTAAGTCCTAATAAGTGTTTGTATATTATATGTAGTTATGACTGATTCCCTGTGTATTTTTAAATCGACCAAAGAGATGGACTTTACTATTAACTTGTGTCTACTGCCTGTGTCCCTAAGCTCACCATTTCATAGACCCAAAGTTGCCACATACAATAATACAACAGACATATACAAATAGCAGCCATTAAGGGTTGGATTTAAAGCATATGTTTGGACAAGTATAATGTATGCCACTTATGAATTCCACCAAGAAAATCTATGTAATGGATTTATTTGGATGAAGCAGTGGCACCATTACTTATAAAAGGAAGTGACCCAAAAAATATATTTCTCTCTCATTTTGCCACATGATAAAATATTATCCCCTGAAAAAATTCAACTAATTGATGGGTAATGTATGTTCATTTTGTGTAAACCCTTATATAATCCAGGTTTATGGTTGGTCCAGAGCCTAACTGGGATCATTGGTGGCAATGCAGTAACACACCCTGCATGGGCAACACACACTCACACATTCACTCAAAGCTATGGACACTTTTAATATGCAACCAGGTAAATGCTTGATATCTGAAGTTCTACAAAGACAAACAAGCAAAAAAAAAAAAAAAAAAAAAAAAAAAACAAGAAAAAAACTAAATAATAACAAAGGGAAATACAGAGATGTAGTAATCCTGTGTTTCAAATACTTTTCCATCTCCAAATCCAAAGCTCTTGAATGGGCCCTAAATGGCAAATATGTTGTTTTGCCATTGTTTGTTTGCTCCGGATGGCATTTTATACCAGCCTCTGTAAAAATAGCCTTGTTACAGCTCTTCTGCTCTATATCCTTAGGCTCTTTGGGCTCACTTGAATCTTTTTTTCATTTTTGGCCTGTATAGAATGTGTTTGTTTATGTATTTATTTTTTTAATTGAAAAGAATTTGAAAAGTACCGTCATTCATTGGCAGTTAGAGTTACATGTTCTAACAATTCCTACATTGGGTTTGTTGTCATCTATTCTTATCTGTATTGCTAGGGTCACTGACCTACCTCTTGTCTGACTTTTCCCCATATTTCTTGTTATAATAATAAGGTAACAACATTTGGAGTAAATTTTTCTCCAATTATATATTGTTCATTAAATATAGACGCCCCTACAGAAATATTATACTGATTACCATAGCTGTGTGGCATTTTTAAAAAATATTATAGCAATTTTCTCCTCCTTGGATCACCACCTTAACGTGGTGGAGGGGTTTGCGTGCCTGCGTGAGCCTAGGAGCTATGTTGTCGGGGGCAATAGCCCCTGGTAGGGTCTCCCAAGGCAAATTGGTCCTAGGTGATGGGCCAGACAAAGAGTGATCCACAAAGACACAGATGAAAAAGATACGAGCATGGACACAGCCTCCCTTGCCCGGAGCAGGGTTACCGGGGCCTCACCTTGGAGCCAGGCCTGGGGGAGGGGCTCCTTGGCGAGCGCCTGGTGGCCGGACTTTCACCTATGGGGTCCGGCCGGGCTTAGCCCGAAGGAGATACATGGGTCCACTCTCCCATGGGCCCACCACCTGTGGGAGAGGTAGTAATCCGGGTCTGGTGCATTGTGGATCGGGCCTGAGCTGGTGCGCGAGGTTGAGAGGTACCAGCTAGATATAGTTGGGCTCACCTCGACACACAGTATGGGCTCGGGAACCAATCTCCTTGAGAGAGGCTGGATGCTCTTTCACTCTGGAGTTGCCCAGGGGGAGAGGCGTAAGGCAGGTGTGGGCTTACTCATAGCCCCCCGGCTTAGCGCCTGTAAGTTGGGGTTTACCCCAGTAGACGAGAGGGTAATTTCCCTGCGCCTTCGGGTTGGGGAAAGGGCTCTGACTGTTATTTGTGCTTATGCACCGAACAGCAGTTCAGAGTACCCTGCCTTCTTGGGGACCCTAGAGGGAGTGCTGGAGAACACTCATTCTGGGGACTCCATTGTTCTGCTGGGGGACTTCAACGCTCACGTGGGTAATGACAGTGAGACCTGGAGGGGCGTGATTGGGAGGAACGGCCCCGCTGATCTGAACCCGAGTGGTGTTCAGTTATTGGATTTCTGTGCCCGTCACAGTTTGTCCATTACGAACACCATGTTCGAGCATAAGGGTGTCCACAAGTACACCTGGCATCAGGATACCCTAGGCCGCATTTCGATGATCGACTTTATAGTCGTATCATCTGACCTGCGGCCATATGTTCTGGACACTCGGGTGAAGAGAGGCGCTGAGCTGTCAACTGATCACCACCTTGTGGTGAGTTGGATCAGATGGCGGGGGAGGATGCCGGACAGACCTGGTAGGCCCAAATGTGTGCTGAGGGTTTGCTGGGAACGTTTGGCAGAGGAACCTGTCAGAAAGATCTTCAACTCCCACATCCGGCAGAGCTTCGACTGCATCCCGGGGGAGGCTAGTGACATTGAGTCCGAGTGGGCCATGTTCCGGGCCTCCATTGTTTAGGCGGCTGAACAGAGCTGTGGCTGCAAGGTTGTCGGTGCCTGTCAGGGTGGCAACCCCCAAACTCGGTGGTGGACACCCCGGGTGAGGGAGGCTCACTATCACTGGGGCTGAAGTGGCCAAGGTGGTAGGGAAACTCCTTGGCGGTAGGGCCCCGGGGGTGGATGAGGTTCACCCCGGGTTCCTAAAGGCTCTGGATGTTGTGGGGCTGTCCTGGTTGACACGTCTTTGCAACATCGGGGTCAGTGCCTCTGGACTGGCAGACTGGGGTGGTGGTTCCCCTTTTTAAAAAGGGGGATCGGAGGGTGTGTTCCAACTATAGGGGGATCACACTCCTCAGCCTCCCCGGTAAGGTCTATGTGGGGGTACTGGAGAAGAGAGTCCGACTGATAGTTGAACCTCGGATTCAGGAGGAACAATGGACCAGCTCTTTACCCTCGCTAGGATCCTGGAGGGTGCATGGGAGTTTGCTCAACCAGTCTACATGTGTTTTGTGGATCTGGAGAAGGCATTCGACCGTGTCCCTCGGGGTATTCTGTGGGGGGTGTTCAGGGATTATGGGGTACTGGGCTCTTTGTTACGAGCTATCCAGTCCCTGTACAAACAGAGCAGGAGTCTGGTTCGTATGGCTGGCAGTAAGTCCGACTGGTTTCCAGTCGGAGTTGGACTCCGTCAGGGCTGCCCATTGTCACCGGTTCTGTTCACAATTTTTATGGACAGAATTTCTCGGCGTAGCCAAGTGGCGGAGGGTGTCCGGTTTGGTGGTCTCAGGATTCCATGTCTGCTTTTTGCAGATGATGTGGTCTTGTTGGCTTCATCGAGCCGGGACCTCCAGCTCTTGCTGGACCAGTTTGCAGCCGAGTGTGAAGCGGTAGGGATGAGGATCAGCACCTCTAAGTCCGAGTCCATGGTACTCAGTCGGAAAAGGGTGGAGTGCTCTCTCCAGGTTGGAAGTGAGATCCTGCCTCAAGTGGAGGAGTTTAAATACCTCGGGGTCTTGTTCACGAGTGACGGAAAGATGGAGCGTGAGATTGACAGGCGGATCGGTGCAGCGTCAGCAGCAATGCGAGCTCTGTACCGGTCCGTTGTGGTGAAGAGAGAGCTGAGCAGAAAAGCAAAGCTCTCGATTTACCGTTCAATCTACGTCCCAACCCTCACCTATGGTCACGAGCTTTGGGTAGTGACCGAAAGAACGAGATCGCGGGTACAAGCGGCTGAAATGAGTTTTCTCCGCAGGGTGTCTGGACTCTCCCTTAGAGACAGGGTTAGGAGCTCGTACATCCGGGAGAGACTCGGAGTGGAGCCGCTGCTCCTCCATGTTGAGAGGAGCCAGTTGAGGTGGTTCGGGCATCTGGTTCGGATGCCTCCTGGACGCCTTCCTGAAGAGGTGTTCCGGGCATGTCCAACGGGGAGGCGGCCCCGGGGCAGACCAAGAACACGCTGGAGAGACTACATGTCTCGACTGGCCTGGGAACGCCTCAGTATACCCCCGGAGGAGCTGGAGTCGGTGGCTGGGGAGAGGGAGGTCTGGGTTTCTTTGCTCCGACTGCTTCCCCCGCGACCTGGACCCGGATAAGCGGTGGATAATGGATGGATGGAATATAGCAATTCTTCAACTTCAGAATGTGATGTATTCTTTGATTTTGCTTTAAGTTAGTCAGAAATTGGAATTGCTCATATTAGATTAGGTTAGCACACCTGCTGCATCACACAATATTTGTAGTTTGTATAAACACATTTTTTTAAACACAGGTTTTTACCTATAATGTTAATCTTCTTTCATGCTTTGTGTATATTTAACATTATTTAACATATTTAGTACAAACCGGATTCCAAAAAAGTTGGGACACTAAACAAATTGTGAATAAAAACTGAATGCAATGATGTGGAGATGGCAAATGTCAATAATTTATTCGTAATAGAACATAGATGACAGATCAAAAGTTTAATCTGAGTAAATGTAACATTTTAAAGGAAAAATATGTTGATTCAAAATTTCAGTGTCAACAAATCCCAAAAAAGTTGGGACAAGTAGCAATAAGTGGCTAGAAAAAGGAAATTGAGCATATAACGAACAGCTGGAAGACCAATTAACACTAATAAGGTCAATTGACAACATGATTGGGTATAAAAAGAGCTTCTCAGAGTGTCAGTGTCTCTCTGAAGCCAAGATGGTAAGAGGATCCCAATTCCACCATTGTTGTTCAGAAAGATAGTGCAGCAATACCAGAATGGTGTTACCCAGCGTAAAGACTTTTAAGTTATCATTATCAACTGTGTATAACATCATCAAAAGATTCAGAGAATCTGGAACAATTGCTGTGCGTAAGAGTCAAGGCCGTAAAACTCTACTGGATGCTCGTGATCTCCGGGCCCTTAAAAGTCACTGCACCTCAAACAGGAAAGCATTGTCAGTGAACACAATCCACCGTGCCGTCCGCCGTTGCCAGCTGAAACTCTACAGTGCAAAGAGGAAGCCATTTCTAAGCAAGCTCCACAAGCTCAGACGTTTGCACTGGGCCAGGGGTCTTTTAAAATGGAGTGTGGCAAAATGGAAGACTGTTCTGTGGTCAGATGAGTCACGATTTGAAGTTCTTTATGGAACAATGGGACGCCATGTCACCCGGACCAGAGAGGACAAGGATAACCCAAGATGTTATCAACGCTTCGTTCACTGATGGTATGGGGTTGCATGAGTGCTTGTGGCAGGGGCAGCTTGCATGTCTGGAAAGGCACCATTAATGCAGAGAACTATGTTCAGGTTCTAGAACAACATATGCTCCCATCTAGACGTCATCTCTTTCTGCATTTTTCAACAAGATAATGCCAGACCACATTCTGCAGCAATCACAACATCATGGCTACGTAGGAGAAGGATCCGTGTACTGAAATGGCCAGCCTGCAGTCCAGATCTTTCACCTATAGAGAACATTTGGCACATCATAAAGAGGAAGGTGCGACAAAGAAGGCCCAAGACGGTTGAACAGTTAGAGACTTGTATTAGACATGAATGGGAGAGCATTCCTATTTCTAAACTGGTCTCCTCTGTCCCCAGACATCTGTTGAGTGTTGTAAGAAGAAGGGGGGATACCACACAGTGGTAAAAAATGGGCTTGTCTCAACTTTTTTGGGATTTGTGGATGCCATGAAATTTTGAAACAACATATTTTTCCCTTAAAATGATACATTCTCTCAGTTTAAACTTTTGATCTGTGATTTGTGTTTTATTCTGAATAAAATATTAGATGTTGGCACATCCACATCATTGTATTCAGTTTTTATTCACAATTTGTTTAGTGTCCCAACTTTTTTGGAATCCAGTTTGTAGTTTATAGGTCTATTTTTCATTCTTCTTTGATAGACTACATTAGTCAATGGTTTGTCCTATGGATCTCTCCTCTGTTAATATTTTATTTCCTGTAGTTTACAGTCTATTTTGTCCCAAAGGTTGTATAAGTTTTGAATCTTCTCAGATTTCCTATTTCCTATGCATTTAGGATGTTTTGCCTGACACTAGAGGATGAGAGTGGAACTACAAATTAACTTGTGAATGTGGGAGCGTATTGCATATTTATTGCCTTTTAAATGCATATACAGTCTATATTCAGATACAGAAAACAGTTTTAAGTGTAAACAAGGCCAGCATGCTAATTATGTCATTTGATTCAGAATAGAATATGGAATTTAAAATATAATGTGCCATGATGTTTGCATCTTTTTCTAAGCAAATTAAAAGTAAAATAAATGTGCAGAAGTGTTTCTTTTTTTTCTTTGTTGCTTAAAAAGTCAACAGTCCTTTGACCAGGGGCACTCAAAATTTTGCTTCTGACCCTATATGCCTTCATTCTTGTGTGCGCGTGTGTGTCTGTATGTAAGGCAGCTGTTTTGAGACCAGGCTTAGGGAGCCAGGGCATCAGTGATGCGTTAAATGAGCTGAAAGGAACAGCATTGAGGCAGAGTCCCTCACTGGGATCAAGATTCCCTCATTCATTAATCACTGTAGCATCCACATATATGTGTGTGTGTGTGCGCTTGGAGGCGAGTGTGTGGATAGAGAGTTAGAGAGAAAGGCCTGATGAAACAATAGCAGACAGACGTATTTGAACAAAAGTTTAGAAATGTTCATAACAGCGGCGATTGCTCTAAGACTGCAAGGGAATCTCAGCTTCCCCTAAAATTTCAAAAAATAATTGATCAAATATATACTGTTGTGTGTACATGTCATTGAATATATATGCACTACAACGCGCTCAACTTTTGTTCAGAATCAGCTTCTTATCACTGGTAAAGACGCGGCTTTCCTCTCAATCATTCCCCCAGCTTCACAGTGCTTTAAACAGTGTGGAAGCTAAGCGTCCACAGAGTTCAATAGTGAAGCAGCGAAGTGCAGCGAAACGAGACGAGTCATTGGATAAATGCTGGGCTTTGTCCCGCCCATCGGACACTCAGCGTCACTGGGGGTCTATGAGGCATTGGGCTGGCCTCGGCTGGCCCGGATGCTCAGCTTCTGCATCATGATTGGATGATCTGTCTGAGGCTGAATACCTTTTTGACAGCGAAATGAGCGAATCAGCGATCCTTTGCCTAGCTCTGCTGGCCATTGAGAGGACACTAGTCAAGTCCCTGGAAAAGACGTGTTGTTGGTACGACAGGGTCACAGATCATTTTCTTGAAAATGAACGGAGGGTAGAATTTATGTATAAATAAACTGACACATTTTTTGATGTAGGCCAAAATTGAGCTTCCCCTCGTTGAAAGACCAGCATCTGCCACTGATTCATAAGCTTATAGATTCTACATACAGGTTTGTCCTGCATGTTATTGTGATTAGACGTAGCTGTAGTATGCCCTACTATATATGAAAATTCAGTTCAGTCACATTATATGAATTTGTATGCCTGGAGAGGGGATTGCCAGGAGTTTGTCAACTCCTTTTAAGTGCACACAAACATGTTTTATGCCACTGTCAAAAAGATGTAAAAAACCTATGGCATCCTTGAAGAAAAAGAAGTCCATGGTCCTAATACATTTCTAGTTAACTAGTTTTTTAATGTTAGCGTTATTACTCCAAATACAATGCTGTAGTTCTGTAGACAGGGTTACTGCATCTCTCATCAGGAGGTATCTTCATTTCTAACTGACCTGTGCTTACCCGAGCAGGGAAACATACCCCACTCATTAATTCTTACTGATCTGGGCTTATCTGAATTGGGATCAATTTTAACCTCTGCACTGACCACTGCATTATGCCACAGCATTTACCTTATTACATTATTCTGAAAAACTGATATGAGATGCAGTAATGGACAAATTATTTCTGTTTTATAGATCTAATACCATCAGGTGTCACTATAATTTCGATTACGGCTGTAAATATCACTGTGAATTAGCTTTATTGATATTACAGGCTACAAATAAAGCGGAAACAAGTGAAGTATTTTACACAAAAGAACACCATTTCAGCTGAAATAGAAAAGTGTTTTTAAAGTAATACTCTGAGTCATTTCTTATGGTCCAGCACAGCAGGACTGCTTACTGTATCAAAGTCAAAAAGAAATTATGTGAGGAGGCAGCTTTTTATGCATCCACAAACATGGAATAAATTACCAATTGAGATCACACAGGAAATATCAGTACCTGATTTTAAAGTTACCCCTCAGTGAAAACCAAGTTGTTTATTTAGTTATCCTATCCATGTTGAACATTCATTCGTTCATTGTCTGTAACAGCTTATCCAGTTCAGATTCCAATTCCGGAGCCTACCCGGAATTATTGGGCACAAGGCAGGAACACACCCTGGAAAGTGCTTCACAGGGCAACACACATTCACACCTATGGACACTTTTGAGTTGCCAATCTACCAATGTTTGTTTTTGGACCGTGGGAGGAAACAAGATCAAACCCACATGGATATGGGGAGAACACAGTAAACTCCTCACAGACAGGACTAATATTTTTAGTCCTAGACAATGTATCCTAATGAATTAAGCAGTAAACACCATGGTTGAGAATTTCTGTTGAAGCCGGAGAAAATTTTGCAAGCTGAGTTTCACCCTTAAAAACAACAGCAAAGACATTTTTTTTTCAGTTTCTAAAGGAAAATTGGTGAGCTTTCATTTCAGTTAGAGCCGCGAAGCAGAGCAGAACTATCTGGTTTCCAGTGGATTGAGGAATTTGACAGCATGCCATGGATTCCCCACCATCAGTAGTGTGAAGCTTCTGTGTTGATTTTTCTCTTTTGTGGGTGGACAGAGGAGGGCTATGTATCTGAAAGAGCCTCGGCACAGGAGAGGTTTACAGGGGCAGCAGGCACAAAAGGAGTGATGCGACCACGGTCACTCTTGACAGTGAGGAGCAGCAATGCTAGCAGCAAAGGCGTTAGAGCTGGAGTGTGGGGAAGTGGACTTTGTTCAAACTTCAAAAGGAATTTTTTTAACATAAAAGACAGGGAGTTTTGTATTTTGATGAGCAAACCGAAATTAGCTGATTGTCTTAAGTATTCGTAGGTTAGTGAATATGAAGACATTATGACTTATTTTCACATGCTATGATTGTGAAGGACACTCTCAGAAAACATGGTATGTTGAGGTATTAAAAGAGGATTATTGTCACTAAAGGTGCAAAGTGTATAAAAGTACCGGTTGTGTTACCTAATGGTACATTACCTTATATTCTCCAGAAGTAGATGTTATTATTTGTAAACTTTCATTGTAGAACTGGGCAAAATGAAATATCATAATATAATTTCTGGAAATTAAATGGGACATATGCAATCAACAATACAATCAAAAATCTACAATTATAATTGTTCCCTAATTAATGGTACAGAATACATACCCTTGAGGGTACCAACACAGCGTTGGAAAAAGTTACCACAAAGTAACAGTTTTTCTGACAGTGCACTTTGGATGTAATGTTATATATGACAGCTACTATACTTTCATTCATTGTTTGTAACCGTTTATCCAGTTCAGAGTCACAGTGGATCCGAAGCATACCCAGAATAACTGGGTGCAAAGCAGGAACACACCCTGGAGGGGGCACCAGTCCTTTGCAGTGCGACACACACTCACACATTCACTCACAAACTCACACCTAGGGACAGTTTAGAGTAGCCAATCCACTGAACAGCATGTGTTAGTTGACTGTGGGTGGAAACTAGAGTAGAAACCCATGCAGACATGGGGAGAACACACCAAACTCCTCACCCAGAGCATGTCTTATCTAATATACAAATTAAGTTTATTATTATTATTATTATTATTATTATATAATCTTACCTGTCATCACAATTTGGTTACTCCATTAAAGAGCTGGAAAACCTGCTGCCTGACATATCATATGGTAATGAAATTTTACAATCTAAATGTATGTATAATCTTGGCCACAACATTTATAAGTGCAATATCTTAGATTAATCTATATGTTCACTTGCTTTTTTTGTGCTTATACACACTGTTAAGTACACTGTCTTATGCTTACACTGTCTTATGATCCATTTACCTCATAAGTCAGATGTCAGAACTGGGAATGATGTCACACTCCAACTGACCATATTCCAGTTAAACAATCAAAAACCCTGTGCCCAAGGTTTTTTATTTAAACTTGTTCCTGGTTTGCACTGTTTAGTGATATCACTTGATAAAAGTGCATTATGTGATATTTTATGTATGAACGCCATGGAATTATGTTCACATACAGAAGTGGGACAGTACTGTGTATAAGGGGTGTAATAGAACACAAATGCATAGAATGAATAATAAACTGTATGATGCTACTGCTTTTAGATATTATTTTAATGTACTGGCAGCCATCTTGGATTGGGAATTTGGGGTTGGTTAAAGTAGGAAATCCAACTTACGTGGGCTTTCCAGTAGAAATGTAATTCTTTGATCTAGGGAAGTCTTGACATCCAAGTTCAAATAGAATGCAGCATTACAGGGAATAGTTATGTGTCTGCGTTTATTTATTAGCATGTTTTTTTCTGTCATGGCTTTCTCTCCTAGCTTTGAGAGAGTGTAAGCCTCGAGACATGTCCTGGCCAGACTCAGTGTGACCTGTATGGAGAAGATTAGCTGCGTAGTCTTAGTGACACAGCAGGGAGCAACGAGCATAGGGGCAGTTCAAAAGTGCTATGTCTTCTGGGACCAATGCATGCATTCTCACACCGAGTCATACACACACACACACACACACACACACAAACACATATACACACACATTAGGAAGAATGGCACCTCGTTCCCCTATGAGTTTGTGTTTGGGCCTGGGGCAGCAGCTGAGCCTGCTGTAGTGGATTTGCAGGGCTTTGGGGATGATATGGGGTTTAAGGGGAAGCACAAACTAAAGGGAAGGGGAAAAGGATTGGCTTTAGTTTAGAGCTCTCAGCAAAGCCCTCTATCTTCTTCAAACTAAGTACATCCCACTTTCTCTTCATTTGCTTTCCTATTTTGCTCTTTTTTCTTTACTGAACACATGGTGGCAAGAAAACATCAAAGTGCCTAATTTTAACAGGTTTTGTTCAAACATTTTTTTGTGCTGTCATATCCTCCTCAAATAAGCATTTTAATTAAGGATTTAATTGTCTCCAGCATGTACTGTTGTTCATGATTAACTACACATGAGAGTTTATATGTGATAGACTTTATTGACTCTTGGTCTTAAAGCATTTCAAAGTGGAGTTTTTTGAGTGCTGTTAACATGTTGTTAAATCTAGTCAGGGTCTATTTTATTGCTGCTGTGGTAACATAACTTCATATACATGATACTGTAAAGAGGAAAGAAGAAAACAATGAAGAAAAATAACTTTAGAGGGTATGAATTCACAAGTAACCCTATCTGGCAGGTTTTAGTAAAATTATTCCAAAAGCTAATTGCATTGCTAACTTTCATTAGTCAGAACCAAACCAGGCAAGACATTTTCATAAAAATCATATATATATATATATATATATATACTGAATCAGTGGATTAGGAACACCTACCTACACTTATCTTTATCAGCTCCACTGACCATCCTGGAGCACTTTGTAGTTACAGACTGTAGTTCATGTGTTACTCTGCATACTTTCTTATCCCCTGTTCACCCTGTACCTTAGTGGCCAGGACCACCAATGGACCACCAGAGAGCAGGTATGACTTGGGTGGTGGATCATTCTCAGTGCTGCAGTGACACTGACATGGTGCTGGTTGTGGTGTGTTAGTGTGTGCTGTGCTTGTACGAGTGGATCAAATACAGCAGGTATCCTGTGTCCACTGATGAGGTACAAGAGGATGAGTAACACAAACTGTGCAGCAACAGATGAGTTACTGTCTCTGATTACAAAGTGGACCAGTTAGGTTGGTGTGTCTAACAAAGTAGTGAGTCAGTGAGTGGACACAGTGTTTAAAAACATAGCAGCATTGCTATGTCAGATCCACACATACCAGAGCAACACACATTATCACAGCACCACCACCATGTCAGTGACGTTGCTGCGCTGATAATGATCTACCACCCAAATCATACTTGCTCTGTGGGGGTCCTTTAGGGTGCTGACCATAGAAGAACAGGGTGAACTGGGGAACTAGGGAACTACAGTCTGTAATTGCAGAACTACAAAGTTCTCCTGCATGGTCAGTGGAACTGATCAAATTGACAATGAGTTTAGATACAAAGCTGGTGTTCCTAATCCAGTGATCGGTCAGTGTACGTGTCTGAATGTATGTATACTTTGCTTGTCCAGCACTTGCATAATTCTGCTGAATATCATTCATTAGACTACAGAATGAGGAATACTTCTAGCACTCCCTACAGGTCTTAGATGAAACACAGAGGAACAAAATATACATTGTTATCTGGAAGATGTGAATGCTGCAATATTTTTTTCCCAAACTTTCATTAGACATGTCAGCAGTTTCACATGCAGCACTGTGTTTTGTATTGAGCTCCATTTACTTCCTAACTTTTACCTCCAGCCACTGCATCTTTATGATGTCTTCATTTTTAATCAAACAAAGAAATTAATTTCCCTTTGTGTTATTTTTTCTATTCACACCACCCAAAATTATTATAATGAATCTCACTGATTTTTAAGTAACGCTTGCTTCTCAGATTCTGCAGAATCTATTGACAAACTGCAGGCAAAAAAGAGTCTGCTGTTACGTTTAAATGTGATGGTAGCAAAATATGGCAGTGGCTCAAGACCCTCAGGATAATGTATGGTAATATAATGAGGTCAAATTAAAGGTAAAGGAAAACCATAATCCCCCATTCATATAAAGTCCTATCTGTACCACTCGGCTGTAAATAAGAGGAATTTTGGGCCATTTTTTGTCATCCAAAATGTCTTGACATCTTCACATAATAAAAGGGCACCTGCAGTTTTTAATTAAATTAAATTATAATATTTCAACCATGTGTGTGTGTGTGTGTAAGGACTCCTGAGATGAATCTTGAAAGAACAAACTTGACTTTAAAGAAACAATGACTACTGCTCCCTAGAGTTGTCCTTTTATTGTCTTTATCAAGTCTAAGACTTCATTTCAATTATCTCCAGCCTGTGCTGTGGCCTGAAGGCTCCTCGCACTGAGAGAGAGCAGTCTCATCCCTGTCAACTTCTATTGGCTACAGAGCCTTCCATCAATCACTCCGATTGGCTCAGGGGCATCGGCTGTGTTGTTCCGATTCGCTGCACATTCATCACTCAGTCACCACGATTGGCCACAGACGCTGTCAGGAGTAGCGGGTCAAGCACTCCTTTCTTCCATCCAAACTTTTGAGCAGCTCTGAAAGACTGCGGCTCGGGCAAACAAAAAAAAAAAAAGAGAGCAAGAGAAAGCGGGCTATAGGGCTGTGTGAAAAGAAGGATCAGAGAGAGCAATGATAGAATGATGGTTAAGAGGAAAAAGGACTGAAAGTATAGAGGATTGGAGAAAGAAAAGAGGTTAAGAGGGGTTGCTCTTCCTTTCTTTTGTTTCTTTTCTTCTTTGTCTGTTGTGGTGATGAATGTTGTTGTCTAAGAAGCAAATGCAAATGTCTCATATCAGTGCCTCACTTCTTTGTTCTGTCTCTCCCTCTCACACACACTCTAATTCTTTTTTTTTCTTTCACACATTTTATCTATCTCATACACTTTGTAGCTTCACTCTCTTCTCTAAGCAATAAAATGTTCTCCTCACCACACACACATAATGTTTCATTGTGTTTGTGAGTGTGTGTGTTTGTGTAGCGAATAGCAGGAAGTGGATTGCAGTGTTGGAGAGAGTGCCCAAATCATCTGTTCTCTTCTCAAAAAGAACAAAGGCACTCTCAAATCATAAATAAACAATAACAGCTAATTTTCCGCTTCTAGTACCAATCAAAAGTTTAGACACACCTATTTTCACAAGTTTTTGGTGGCCACAAGCTTTGAATTTTGCACATCCACACACAGGAAGCATACAATTCAGTGTGTTGCACTGGTCACCTTGCTGAATAAGAAACATAAGCTAGATGGGTATAAAAGCAGACTCCAGGGCTGCAGTGCACTGGGCTGCAGTGGAGTGCATTGATCTCTGGAGGGACAAAGAACCATCCAGATTTTGTGAGGAATTAAAGAGGTGTTTATGATTTAGAATTAATCATTTAAAATAAGTACCTAAGCACGCTAATGATCCTGTCTCTGAATGACATCAAATAATGATAATAAAAAAGTAAACGGGACAAATATAACATTCATTAATATAATCCATTCATTCATTTTCTGTAACTGCTCATCCAGGTAAAGGAAATGGGCGGCATGGTGGCGCAGCAGGTAGTGTTGCAGTCACACAGCTCCAGGGGCCTGGAGGTTGTGGGTTCGATTCCCGCTCCGGGTGACTGTCTGTGAGGAGTTGGTGTGTTGTCCGCGTGGGTTTTCTCTGGGTGCAGGTGGATTGGCTACTCCAAAGTGTCCGTAGGGGGGTGTGTGTGTCTGTGTTGCCCTGTGAAGGACTGGTGCCCCCCCCAGGGTGTATTCCCGCCTTGTGCCCAATGATTCCTGGTAGGCTCTAGACCCACCGCGACCCTGAATTGGATAAGCGGTTACAGATAATGAATGTATGTTACTTTATGTCCTATCAGAGATTATGTAAGGCAAATTTCAAATATTTTTTAAACATGAAACCATTTGTATGCTCTGATTTCTCTAATAATATTTGTTTTAATATATTTAATATATTCTATGTTCTACAGTAAAATACTGTGCCTGTTATACAGGGCTTTTCCTCAGAGTTTATAGTACAGTTTATATTTTAACCAGACATTTAAGAAACTGCACCCAAAATATATATTTTTTGCCTTTAGTTTCCTTAAATCTGTATCCACTGTGCTTTGATGTCCTTTTAAATTTAAGGAAGGTTAAAGAATTGTGTAAATCAAAGATGGGTTTACTGCAGGCATGAATGAACAGGATCTGGTGTATGATTCATATCCCTTTGAACTGAATATAAGCTCCCAATGTTTTCAAAACCCACTGCTTTTAACCTTCACCAACAGTCGTCTTTTCATAGGGTTTGGCAATTTTTCTGTGTTTGCATGATGCAGTTTAGGAAGCCTAGGGTTCTTTAGAGATTTACAAATGAAAAGCTATCCAAATCCAAAGGGGAATTCCACTCCCCTTGTAATATAGTCATAATTGAATCAGAGTAATTTAGATATGTTTGATGTGAAACAATCCATTTTATAGGAGTGTACAGAATTGTTTACAGCTCTAATCATAGGACCCACACATCCAACATTTTAATATCTTACAAAGCTAGCTCACACAAGGCTACAAGGTTTTGGCTTAAAATATATGTTTAAAATATATAGTTTTGATAGGTTTGCAATACTGAATATGCGTTTGTATTTATTTGTTCTTTGTGACATCTGGTTCCAGTCACTACCCTTGTAAAGGCATGTTCAGCTCATTTCAAATCTCAGGTTTCAGTGACAGGTTTCAGTAAAGTTTTGAACAATTTGTGGAATTCTTCTTTACAGTACAAACAATTGTTTCATCTCAAAACATTAAAACACTGGACAGCAAGTTGGATTCATGTTTTCAGTGAAATTCTGTTTGCTGAGCGTATGTATTCTCTTTCTCTTGCAGAAGTACAAAGAGTTTGAGCGTTCTGTTAGAGTTGAGGAAATTGATGGACTCAAACTGGTGAAGACACTGGCAGAAAACATGGAGGAAATGTTTCGTAAAAAAGCAGAGGCAATGAAGGTGGGTGTGTATTTGTGTATTATAAGCACACATGAAACACCAACAAAATACTTTCAATGGAAATCAAAATAAAAACATTTCTATTGGTCCATTCATCATGCAGTTTTCACAGCTGTTGTATTCAAATGTTGTAGTAAATTAAATACAGTGTAAAGAGTTTCCAAGCTGAGATGTAACTATGAGCATATAGCATGTAGTGGGAAAAATAAATGATATTTGCTTATTTTCAATTAGTTAGAAATGTATATGAGCACATGCAACTTAGGTCAGAGCTTCATGAGCCAAAAGGCTTATGGCTAAGTAGCTCATACTGTGGTTGTGATGATTTCAGCAGTTTTCTAAAGCCCTCATTTCCAGCCTGTAGACGGGAACCTTATCTTCCACCGAAAAAAGTGTCACTGCTTCAGTGATTTTTATCCACCAAATAGTGTCCAAAAGTGTTGTGCATTTTGAAAATGAGAGTGCTGTTACGAGTTATTTAACAGCTGGTCCCGTGGTAGCAGTAGAAGTACTTCTGAATATGGCCAGCACCTGAGCTTCGCTGACTCATTATATTGGACTGGGGGCTGTTGTTGTTAGTGATGGGAGGAAATTTGTCAGACTCTAAACAGTTATCCACCACCACTTATGCAAGGAAAATTAGTCTTGTGTCAAACATTTTGAATATGTGACTAGCAATGTAGTGACATTAAAGTAATGTGAAAAAAATGGATTCCCCTGGACAAATGTCATACTTGCTGATTTTCCATATGATATTAAGTGACATTTTAATTAAACACTGTAGTCCAACAGTTGCTCTGCATACTTTTTAGCCCTTCTTTCATCATGTTCATCAATTGTCAGGGCCCTCACTGTACTACCAGAGAGCAGGTATGATTTGGCTGGAGGATCATTCTCACTGACTTGTTGGTGGTGTGTTAGTGTGTGTTGTGTTGGTGTGAGCGGATCAGACATAGGAGTAATGAGCGGGTTTTTTAAACCTGTGCCCACTCACTGTCCACTTTATTAGACACACCTAATTTGTTGGTCCACCTTTCAGATGTAAAGTCAGAGACAGCTCATCTGTTAATGCACAGTTTGTGTTGTTCATCCTCTAGTCCTTCATCAGTGGTTGCTGTACACTGTTGACTGGATGTCTTTGGTTGGTGGACTATTCATAGTCCAGCAGTGGTAAAAGTAGTTTATTTCCTTGATTTAAAAAAAAAAATACATCTAACTATTCTGGAAAGCCTGAGCAATTATAATGCTGTGAAAATTACTATTATCTGATCATTATATATTATTCATTATTGTACAACAGTGTTAATAAACCTTACACTTAAGTATTTTGTTTATGATCCAGTTTATATTGTTTTGGCTCTGGAGACCAGCAGACTGGATCTGAACTGAAACTTACAATAAGGTTACAGGATGCCAACTTTAATATTTTATTATTGTTTTATTTAACATTTTTGTTAATTTGGCTCTCTACTTCACTGCACCACAAAAGAAATAATGAAAGCATTATCTTCATTAGCTGCAGCATGTCAGCATTTATTCATTCATGAAGATATTGTTTTATTTGAGATCCAGTTCCCTGTAGTCCAGTGCCAAATCAACAAAAAACATCATTCCATAGATACTTTAGGACCGTATTGTGTTTTATTCAATTTAGGATGTATTTTGTTTTTCACTGTGCATATGTGACATCATATATGTTTTCATATGTGACATTAGAAGACAAATAGGTTCGGCTATTTACTCTTAGTAACTAAAATCCCTTTTCCCTTGTGTATCTGTCAAACAGTAACAAATCTACTGCTCAAAAGGACTGTGTCCTTACCAAATAAGGATGTTCAGAACATGAGTTTCATGCCAAATATGCCAAATATGGCATGATGGTCTATTGTAGAGGTAGAACTTTGCCCTTTCAGAATTGAATTGGATAGCAATACCAGCTGCAGGTTTAAACCTCTTCGCATGAAAAATCTCTGTATCATTTTGTCATCTCATGCATTCGTCTATTGTGGAAGACTTTTTGTGGAATTTTTCAACATTCACACTAACATGTTTATATTGCTGTATAGATTTTTAATTATATATTCATTCATTCATTTGCTGTAAGTGCTTTATCCTATTCAGGGTTTGCAATGTGTCTGGAGACTATCTGGAATCATTAGGCACAGGCCAGGGACACACTTGGAGTGACACAGGGTGCCAGTCCATCACAGGGCAGCACGTTCACTCACACTAGGTGTTGTGCCACTGTGCAGTACTACTTTTGATAGTTTTGAGTGTACAATATGCTTCAGCTATGTATATCTGTTCATTCAATAATAAGTACAGGGGATCCTCAACTTACAACATTGATCCGTTTCTACGTCGCGCCGCAAACCGATTTTTGGTGTAAGTCGGAACATATGTACATACTTCACAAAATCAAACACACACGTGCACACGTGAGAGAGAACGTAGCAGCAAGCTAAAATGGCGTACAATGCAACTGGGGTGACGCTGTCTTCCTCTGTCCCGAGCTGCGTAACCGTGTATTCTTTCGCCACGCACACCAAACACGAAGTTCGCGTTACGCCGTTTACAACGCAAAACCACTTAAGAAACAAGGCTTTATACAGTAAATGGGAGATGTGTTGTAACCACGAAACATCGTAACTCGGGACTGACGTAACCCGAGGACCTCCTGTATTATTGGGATGGGCAGTGACTTATTGTACACACACACACACACACACACACACACACACACACATACACATACACACAGCAACTATACAATATAGTTAAATAATTATCTGATTTATACTATATATGTTTATCTGTTATTAATGTCATCATCAATCAAATCTCAAACATAAACCTATGGAGAATAAAGTTTGATTGGTTCCACATTTAAAAGAAAGGCCTTTTTTACTCACAGACTTGGGAGGTTCAGACAAAGCTCTGCTTTGAAATGAATTTTATTATTTGGATATTTCACAGTTTCCCTGCTTGTGTCACCCGTGTTTCTGGTCTTTAATGCCTCATCTAGTTCATTGTAGTTCTCACTGAATCTGTGGCACATTTTGCCTCTCTGTAAAGCTGCACTGTGTCAGTGTGTAAGGGCTGCGTTTGATGTTGCTTTATGTTCATCAAAGAGCTGCATGTAAGTGTTTAAATGGCCTCAGGTAATGTAGCCTGCCAGTTGTTAAATGCTCCTGGTAGCATAATTGGATTTTGTACATGTGTGTGTGTGTGTGTGTGGAGGTGTGTGTGTGTGTGTTTGTGTGTATGTAGATGTGTGCAGATGTGTGTGTGGATTGCCTGCACTCTGACATGTTTGTTTGACAGTAAGTATGCACTGAAGTATGTGGGTGTGTTTTATGTGCTCAGCCACACATCAGTTTGTGTGTTGTCTTGTGAAGTGTAGAAGTCAGAGAGTACATTTCATTTCCAGCCACAATGAAGTGGAAAATTCCAGTTTGCCTTGAGCCAAGGCTTAACTAGTGTTGTATTCCAGAACAGGGAAAGGCAGCAAACAAATATTTGCTATTATGGACCATGGCCTTAATGGCTGTAATGGGAAGCTCTGATATTTAGGGTGTGAGATCAGGGCCCCCTCCCCATCTTGGACAAGTGAAGGCAAGACAAAAGAGTCGAGTCGAGAGGTGGGAGCGAGTTTTGTCCAACATGGAAATAATGCGAGTTTATATATGTATATATATACAATTACCAGATAAATTGCACAAAATCAATTTATGTCCATTTAAGTGTTTGGTATGTCCACCCATTGCATTTATTACAGCTTTTATTCTTTTCAGTAGATATGTTTTTCATTTTTTAAAAGAAATTAGCAGGTATATTTATTACAACTGCAAAGTTTCATTTCTATGAGGTATATTGCAAAACATGATAACTTGAGAACCTGATCTGATAAAATTTAGAATAAAATTTGTACTAGTTTTGATTTGACTTGTAGACTTAAATGTATACTTTTACATTTTTAACTTTTAAACTAAAATGTTCACGGGTAGTTTTAAGGTGAGAAGCCATTAAATAAAAATCTGAACTTGAATGTAAAGTGAGGTTCTGGCAATCTCTTAAACATGGCAGTACAATTTTAAATCTGCGTGCCTCGACATTTACTACACTTCTCTCAGTAGAGTCAATGTGAATGGATTTTTAGCACCTGTAGCGTATTTCAGATGGCCGGTAACCAGAGGATAACACTAGACATGGTTTATCACAAAATAACTGTTGATAAACAAACCTACATGTCGTGATCATGGAACGATGCGGAAACTTCTTCCCACTTTGCTAACATTAATACTAATAGAACCATTGATATTAAAATCAACTTATGTTTTTGTTTTCTTAAATTTAGAGCTGCTAAAGTTTTAATAACTTGCCAGTTCAACATTCTGCATGCAAATTCATAAATGCAAGTACTCATTAAAAACACAAGTGCAAACTTTATTCTACTAATTTCTACAAGTGCTCTAATTGTGCAACATAACACCCCTAAACCTTCATGATCCCAAACCTATTTAATTAAGGTGAGTTTCTTTGTAGCTGCTTATTTATGGCTATCCATTATTTCAGATTTGCGTCGTTGGACTGTGATATCACAGTGGAAACATCAATAGAAACCCCTGGGCAATTTTTTCAGATATGTAATTTTTTCAAGACTTTTTTTTTGTCTGTCAACAACTGAAGCTTTAAATCCTGTTTGTCATATAGTGACCCTGTGGTGACCATTTGGTTGTGTGGAACACACATTTCCCTATATCTAAAAAAAAGTTTTTGAACTGAAGTGAAAAGACTTGAGCACAGTATAGCACAGTGTTCTGCTTGCTCATGTTACTGTGTGTTTCTCTGCACTAGTTAAGTAATGACCCATAGCGGGTATTGACTCAGTAATCATTGCTCTTCCAAGAGGTTAGGACAGAAGTGAACAATGGAGTAATGGAGTAATGGTCTAATAGTCCGGCCACACACACACACATACACACACACACACACACCAATATCAGACAAGAACACTTCTCCATCCAAAGTGCATTTGAGCCCAGGGACATGAATGTGCCTGTCTCCAAATGGCTTCCCTGCGGCCAGCACAGGCGCTTTAATTGTGTTCCTCCTTCAGAATGGAGCCTGATGCCCTGAGGCCCATGAACTCTGCATGAGAGATGAAAGACCACTGATAAAAGAAAAGCTATTGAAAAAAAGGTATATGGAGCATTGCCCTACTTGAGTGAAGCCATACATAGCACAAATACTACCAAAGCTAACAATTTACTGTTTTTACTGTTATTCTACCTAAAAAAGGCTTTCTGTGTTCTCCTGATTAGGATATGTGATTAATGCTAAGAGAAAACATTCACATACACACACACATACACACACACACACGTACGCTCATCATCAACATGGAGTACAGTTCCACTTAGCAGGTGGTAGGTAGCGATAAAGAGGAGGGATCAGTGTAAAAACCTAGAGATAACCAAAGGGAGTATAGCTGTGTGTGTGTGTGTGTGTGTGTGTGTGTGTGCGTGTACACATACACAAGGACATCAGAAAAATGGAACCCGTCAAAAATGCTTGGTAAAGTCCTTTTGAAAGCTGTGTTTAAAGTGACTGTCACTCTTGTCACGGCCAAAGCTTAAAGAAGATAAAAAATGAAAAAATAAAAATTTAGCATTTACATGAATAAATATTTGCCCCCTAAAATATTGAAGTTGACTAACCTCAAGCATGTATTTTTTACATCATTTTTATACTGATTGTTCTCTCTGACACAAGGAAGAATCAGAGTAGTGCTAACAGATAATAATCTGGCTGTAGTCACACACGTTCTTTCCCAACTTTCAAATTAGCTTTTTTTTAACATCTGACAACTTACACTAGACAATAAAAATGCCATGTTTAGCTACATTTATAGAATAATGTAAAATTAATAAATTCCTGCTTGTTTTAGTCATGGAATAAGATCACACGAGGCTTTCTTTGGCTTATTGAGCGATGCTAATTCGGAAAACAAAACACAAAGAATCATTCTGAGCAAAATAGACACCTTGCTTCTCTCTTTTACACCCTGGAAGTAAATGTGATTTTAAGCGTTTATGTGATTTCTCCCTGTATAATTCTATAACACTATATAAACTGATTTAGTTGCACTACCTGTGAAAGTGATGGGAGTTGCCTCAAAAAGAGTCATTTCTTTGATTCTGATCTGTCTGAAAATTGGGGTTGACTATAGACAAGTGACTGTGAGAGCTGAAATGTTAAAAGTGAGTAAACTATGTTGAGCCGCCAATTCACGTGTGTTTTTGGACTGTGGGAGCAAACACAGGGAGAACACATCAAACTCCTCACATACAGTCACCCGGAGCAGGACTTGAACCCACAACAACTACTACCTGCTGCGCCACCCATATGCACTACTTACTTTCTCAAATTGTTTATCAATTTTTTCTTTAAAATACTTGCAAGTCAGTGTAAACCCTATGCCCTATGATGAGCAATGCATAATGTTTTTATTAATTTTGTTTCTTAATGCATTAAATTCAGAGTGTTGTCTCTTATAAACACTAAGGTTAAAGACTGAATGAAAAAACCTGACCTTAAATCAGTGCGAAATTTGCAAATTATGCTAATCTTCTCTTTGAAGCAGTGTCTTTATCTTTCAAATTAAAATGAGATGAAATTACCATTTCTCATCTATGGCCATATCAGATTTTTTACAGCATTTTAACTCAGAGGGAATTTTGTGTTTTGGAGATAAAGTGTATATGTGTGTACAAGGGTTTCTACTGTGTCTTGTTCATTATTATCTGGATCAAAAATGAACATTTATCCCCTATTGATCTTTGGACTTAAAAATAATCTAATTATACAGTACTGAGCAAAACTCAGAGACCACATTTCAATATTTTATTTCCCATTATTTTATTTCAAAACTGTGGGTAAATTCAAGTTTTTAAGCACATTATTTGTTAAGAGTGCACATTTAAGAGAAACAAGAAAATTAATTCTAACAGCTGTGCCAGACAGCTCATTACATTTTCTAACACTCTTAACATTTTTGAGAGACAGAAAATTAATCCCCAAATCTTGCTTCAGATCTGAATTTATTTGCAGGTATTTCTTTCTGCTTTTCTACTTTGAGAAAGCGTATCACTGTTATCAGTCTGAAAAGATGTACACTTTGGCCATCCCAGAATCCAGACCTCACCTTGACTGAAAAATTTTGGATTCACTTAGTTTAAGGTAGAAAATACAATTAAATTTTAATACTGGAATGCAGAGGTGTGGAAAAATATCCCTGCTGATTTCTTTGGAAAAATTTAAAGCAAGTCTCTTGAAAACTTATTCATACTGATAAAGTCAGCATCGATGGATATTTCAGTCGAAATTGATATTTTACAAGATTATTTTATCAATAATTAATTGATGAACTTAAGCTAATGTTGAGCTGAGAAAGATCTCTGCCTCAGAAAAAAATCTCTCTGACGGTTCCAAGTCAAGGCAAGACTGTGAATTTTATTTAGCTGATATGGATTTTATGTAAGTCTTTGTTAAAGTTTTGGAAATGTGAAATGTGCTTAGTAATACTCATTTTCACTATAAATGTAATGATAAAAAACCCTGTTTAAAAAAAAACAAAAAAACAGAGCACCCGAAGAAACCCACGTGGATATGGCAGGAACACACCAAACTCCTATGTAAAAATGCTAATACAATACAGTGTGTAAAAAGAAATTTCTGAAATGTCAGTATAAACACTCATTTTTTGTGCTAAGGGCGGCACGGTGGCGCAGCAGGTAGTGTCGCAGTCACACAGCTCCAGGGTTTCCTCCGGGTGCTCCGGTTTCCTCCCACAGTCCAAAAAAAAAACACACGTTGGTAGGTGGATTGGTGACTCAAAAGTGTCCGTAGGTGTGTCTGTGTTGCCCTGTGAAGGACTGGCGCCCCCTCCAGGGTGTATTCCCGCCTTGCGCCCAATGATTCCAGGTGACTCTGGACCCACCGCGACCCTGAATTGGATAAGCGGTTACAGATAATGAATGAATGAATTTTTTTGTGCTAGATTTTTTTTAACTTTAACACTTGAACAGGGTGTAGATTAGTTATACAACAGCTCTACCTACACTGCCAAGTGCAAAAATGGCATACAGATACCTTCATCAAATGCTGTATGATTTTTGTGTATTCAGTTGCAGTTATTCTCTTTTCTGGGTCATTTTGATGGTCTTTAAAAGTACGTATAATATATTTATGTATCCTTAAGGGACAACACAAACTTTTTGAGCCCTTTTTCTCTTGCCTCTGAAGGTTCTGCAGTTTGCCTTGCAGTGCTGGATTTTAGCATTTTAGTCAATCATGCATAATCTCTTTCTGTCTCTCTCTCTCTAGGCCTCTTGACCTAGTTGCTCATCCTAGGTCAGCATTGCCAGTCAGATGTGCAAAGCCTGGCTTTTTTTCTAGCCTTTTTTATTGCATTAATAATACATTTATATTTTAAGGTCATAGCGGTTTTAGCATAATGTCCTTATCTGCTTAGTATGGCAAAATATAACCCTGATGTCATTAATCTAAAATATGGAAGATTACAAGCAAAACTGAATAAAATAACAAAAATAAGATAGAGGCACAGTGGTCTAAAAGGCTTTGTGAAATAAGATGGAATACATCATTTTTTTCAAAGTGGGTTACTCAAGAAATGGGGTAGTGAGGATAATCAAAAATCAAGTGTTAAACACAGGTCATAGACTGACTATGAAGCTTGAAGGATTGTAGTTTCCTTTTGGTGGAAGTGGTTTGTGACCGAACAAAAAACCCTCTACAATGACTTTTGTATAAAAATAGAAAGGAGGAGAACTATGGAGAAGGAATAAGTGAAAAAAATAAAAGCCTGAAAAAGCAACAACACAGAAAAATGAAAGAGAGAGAAATAGAGATTCAAGGAGGGTAGTGAGAGCTTATCGTAGGTGAAGGCCTGTCTGTTGTATTTTAAAAATACTGTATAATCTCTGACAAACCAGGATGGATTTGGAGTGTGAAGATGCATGGAAAACCACAGTTGCTTGACAACGACTCCCGTCACACCTGTATTCTCCCGGAGTTGGTGGAGCAGGGTATAAGCACCTGCAATTCCACTCTACTCTTTTCTTTGTCACTTTACCGGATAGGCATGGAACAGACATTTGACACATTATCATTTTTGCATACCATCATCATTTTCACATACTGGCAACTTTTTCCAATATAGCAGTATGTGGAATTACTGTCATTGAGCTCAGATGTACTGAGAATGCAGAATAACCACTCTACACTGCCTGCACCTCACAGAAGTGGGACCATTCATTCATTCATTCATTCATTCATTATCTGTAACCGCTTATCCAGTTCAGGGTCGCGGTGGGTCCAGAGCCTACCTGGAATCATTGGGCGCAAAGCAGGAATACACCCTGGAGGGGGCGCCAGTCTTTCACAGGGCAACACAGACACACACACACATTCACACCTACGGGCACTTTTGAGTCGCCAAACCACCTACCAACGTGTGTTTTTGGACTGTGGGACAAAACCGGAGCACCTGGAGGAAACCCACACAGACACGGGGAGAATACACCAACTCCTTACAGACAGTCACCCGGAGCGGGAATCACACCCACAACCTCCAGGTTCCTGGAGCTGTGTGACTGCGACACTACCTGCTGCGCCACCGTGTGGGACCAGATGATCCATTTAAGTTTAATTGATTACATTTTTATTCTTTTTTTTTTTTTTGTTAAATGTCAGTTGTCATTTCAAATATAGTGCAAATAAAATTACAGAAGAGAGGAGAATGTTTGAATTTTTATTTGCTGTTATATGTTATATAAAGGCTTTAAAACATGTTTGTAAACCTAATAATATTATTATATGTGGCCAAATGCAGTGTTTTCTTGTTTGTTTTTGTTTTGTTTTTTCAATTTGACCTCTGGTGTTTATTAATTAATCTAGTTTATGAATATCTCTTTCTGCTCAAAATTTGAACACAGCGGTACAGGGCTGCACTGGAGTAGCATGGTCAGACTTGTACTGGTCAGAGATGAATGTGAGATGGACACTTCCTCATTCTTGGCTGTCTTCTCTTCTCTTGGCTGAAACCTTGCGCCTGTGGCCACTGTGATAATGCCAACACGACTCAAAGGGATGCGTTGTCCACAAGACAGCCAGTCTGGAGCTGTCAGTGCTGATGCCAGTACACACACATGCCCACACAGGTGTTTAATTCACGAAACAGATTGCAAAGTTAACATATAACAGCATTTCAGTGCTTCTGGGCATGTGTATGCATGATAGAAAATGAAATTCTATTTTCCTAAAACTCTATATAAATATCTCCTATATGTTACCATTTGTCCATGGTTTAATCTGTTATTGTCTATTTTTAAGTGCCTATACATATACTATATTTACAAAGCAATAGTTTTCAAAATTATTAATTAAAAAAAAACCCAAACATGTTCACTAACACTGTTAGAGGCAGTTTGAAAAATAATGGTGCCTGTCTCAAAGGAAGCATAATATTCTTCACCATCTAGGCTTGGCAGAAATATGTTACTAGTGGGTGGAATTGGCAATAAATAACATTGGGGAGACAATAGGGTGAAATTACCGCCATTAAAACTTTTAGAAAGAAGTACAACTTTATGACAAACATTAAAAGGATTGTTTGCCCTCTGCTTAGGTTTGGGTGTATCTGCATCTCCAATAATTATCTAAATAAAATTCAAATTAATAATTTACATTAGCTTACCCACTGTCAATGATTAACCCATCTTTGTGATGAACAATTTATACATTTGCACACCTGGAGACCTAGGGACACCTGTTTTGTGGACAAAATAATGAAATGAATTCCAATAAACAAAAATATTAAATCTGTTTTGTGTTTAATTGTGTTATAAACATATGTCAACATTGTACAATTTTGTGTAGTTTATCTTTGTGTTTATCTTTATGTTGCATTTAGTTTGTGATGACCTTCAGTGCTCTGAACACTTATACTATGCTTATTTCCAACAGACAACACAAACACACACACACACACACACACACACACACACAATTGCTTAGAGACAGTTGCTTCCATTTGTTAACCTGTAAATTATTCATCACCATCGCAAAGCTAAATGTGCACAAGGTTAAAAGGCCCAAAGGTCTCAATTCAGCAAACCCAAAATGCCAAGTCATGCACACACAAAGTCCACTAGTTGTGCTGATGTTTCAACTTTAAAGGACAGATATAGGATGATTTGCAAAACGTGTAAAATGAAGCAAAGTAAGGGAATGTGGAAATGTAGGGATGTAAAGACGATGAGGGTTTAAGGTAGTGTAACTCATAGATAAGAAAGAGGCGGAAATGGTTTACGATCATTATTTTGGAAAAGTCAACAGTGGGGTCAGAGACCAGTCATATACTGAAGTGTCTGTTTTAACAAGAGGTCAAAGGTTGATAGTACATATTTAATGAGAAAATGCTGTCATACTGGTAGTCAGATGCTGATATCAACTATCTTACTTAGTCTCCCATGCATAGACACAAGCTGGCGAGTGTGACAGCAACCTTTGAAAATGCTGCTTTATTTATATTTCATCTACTTCACTGTTTGAGCTTGATAGCTGTTGATTCTCTGGGCATGAGCTCTCTCACACGAACAATGCACTGTTCATTTATTTGTTTGTTTATTTATTTTTTAAAAAAAGCAGACATCTGTTTGTATTTATTTGTAAACTCTTCCTGGTGTGAAGGGCACTTAATCTGGACGTCTGAGCAGAAAAATATGGACTTTGAATTTTAAATACACTTTACATAAAAATGAGTTTGAATCTATTTTGATTATATTTCATTATAATATGTAGTTAATTATAAGGGCTTAACAGTCATGTGGTCCCCTGAAATCTCTCTCTCTCTCTCTCTCTCTCTCTCTCTCTCTCTCTCTCTCTCTCTCTCTCTCTAGCACTAAAACAGGTGTTTTTCTGTGTCAGTTGGGCACCAGGTCTTGATAACCTGCTATTACTGCCTAAAAGTTCTGTGTTTTTTAGACACACAGGCACACACACATACCACTTATTGTAGCTAGAGACAAGGACTGAGACCTGGAGGTCACACAAACACCATGGCAAGCACCATGGGCAGAAACCATAGCCATTGTTGAATGTTTCAACATAACATTTAAATGTACTGCTTCCACTCACAGCTGTAGTCCTAGCATGACATGTTTGGAACCTAAATTTTGCCTCTTAAGTTGAGTGCTGTAGTCGTAAAGCTCATTTCCGTAATTACATCCCCCAAACTTCTCTCAACCTGCTGAAACCACATCCAAATCCGAATAGAAATCTGAACAGAAGCAGTAATATGTAGCATGGATAACTGTGAACTATGAAAAAAGAATACAATTCCCCATACATAGGCACAAAAGCATATGTACACATGATTTCCTAAGAAATATATCTTCAGGTTTATAGATTACAGAATCATTAACTACCACTATATATTATATAAATCAGTGTGACACAGAAGAACTAAGAGTGGTGTGAACAAGCTCATAGAGGGTTTGTGGACCACCACTGGATATATTTTCCACGGCAGTGATGAGCATAATTAAAATTGTTTTGAATTATTAAAATAAAAGCATCCTTGGGAATGCTATCTAATACTGATTATTTCCATTCTGAATTACATTTCATTGCCCTCTACTGTAAAATATGCATCTCCATTTTTGTTCATGTTTAGTTTACTACCTCATTTGAATACAGCAGCAGTATAAACATTTCATGATGAAGGGACAAATAGAAATGCTCTAAAATGACTTGGAATAAAAAAAGTTTGTCATTGACTTCCATTGAACATTAAGAAGGATTTTCCATTCTCCTATAAAGTTACTGTTTATGGAGATACATGTTTGTCATTGGACAGGGACAATATGTATGTCTACAGAAAGGAGCATTTTATGACAGAGAATAATGAGGATGGATGTGCTTTGGGCAGTGTGGTTTTGCTATGTATTTAAATAGTGTGAGAGACAATGAGAGAAAGAGAATAAAGAGGAGAGGGAGAAGATTTCTGAAGTCCCATTTTACATTCATACTTTTTTATCATGATTGAGATGGAATGTAGTAATAATCTAGTTTCCTCCAAGCAGAGGATGCAAAACAGAAAGAAATAGAGAGAAAATGAAGCTGAGAAGAAAAGAAAAGGAAATGAGCGACATTATGTGTGAGTTCTTTGTGTACCAGAGCTCACCTGAACCAGCCATCAGGGGAAAAAAAAAGTCTCTATGAAGGCCTTGTATTTTGGCGTATATTTCATTTACAACATATCAGAGGAGTCTTAAATGACACACGGACAATTGTACGGAACTTTGTTCTTGTGCTGTGAATTACGGAATTGTAAACTGTATGTTCATAATCATGATACAAAGCTGAGTGATTTACATGTTCCTCCAAGCACACTGAGGCGCATGTGGCACTTTATCCTGTTTCACAAACAATATTTCTATAAAAATAAGAACCTGAACTATAATATACCATTTGTGTAATGTATGTAATGTATGAAATTAATATATTTTCTCTCTCTTTCTCAATGTCCCTTGATGTCTCTCCCCCTTTAGAGATTGGTTGAGGCAGCAGAAGAGGCTCACCTGCAGCATACGGAAGACCCTGGCCTGCAGGTCAGGAACAAACCTTCACTACCTTGGCAGTGTCAGCCACTCACTATATCTACACCATTTAGTGTGCATGGTCAAATAAAGCAAAGATAAAAAAAAAATAGATGTTTCAGTTACTTTTAGTAAACATTTCCATGGGGCAATCTAAGAGAAGCTTAATCAATGTGCCATATATTAAATTGGATGAAATGCAACAAAAGTATCAGACACTTACAAAAGCCATGCATTGTTCCGATAATACAGAGAGATCTTTTAGGTGTAATTTTAAGTAGCAAATAATCTTGTAGCTATTATAAACACAAACATCAGACTTTAATATTTTAAGATCTCTTCCTTGCCTTGGATGTAGACCTGGTGTTGACACCAGTAAATCGCCATGCTTCCGGGTTTCCCTCCCACTTCTGAGTCTCAGAACTCCACTTCCCATAATACACATCTTCATGCTATAATCACATGCCCCACTCTAACCACTAACAAGTCACCAACCACACGTTTTTCATCACAGAATTTCTGTTACTCGCACAATCTATGCTTGTTTGTGTGTGTGTGTGTGTTTGTGTGTGTGTGTGACTATCCGTTAGTTTTGCCGTGTATGATCTTTGTTGTGGTTTCTTGGTCGGTGTTTTTCGTAGCACTCCTTGTTCTTGGTTGCTGGTTGTTTTTTTCTGGTTTTGACCTGGCTTGTACTCATGGTTTTGACTTTCCTCTTCTGTTGTCTGGTATGTTTGCCTTGGTTTACATACACTGGGTTGTTGTTACACCCCACACTCAGTGTTTGTAAATAAAACATACTTATCTTTTAGGTTTGGGAGTGTCTGGTTACTTTGCTTAGCATTGCATATATGCCTTGTTTGTGCATTTCAGTCCTCTCAAAATATGGTGTACATGTGTGCATGACCAAGGTGTAATAAAACATTTATTTGTTTTAACGTTAGTGATTCTTAGAGAGTTGCATGACACACATATTACGTAAGATTTAAAGAGGTTAAGTTGTAAATTAAAGCTTGGCTTGTCACAGTTACTGCATAATCCCTTAAGCGCAATTGTTGAAATGTATTGCAATTATATTATCCGACTGCAATTATTACAGTGGTTGACATTCATGTTTATATGTTTACATCAAAACCAACAGATTATGAAATGGTTGCATTTGTCCGTTGTATTGAGGAAAATGCATGATAATGGGAGAGATGAAAATGCATTTGTAAGGACATGTTATTATTCTTAAAAAAACAACAAACCTTTTCAGAGGAAGCAGGGAGTCTAAGGGAGCAGTACCCCGGTGTGTAAATATCTCACTCTAAGAGAAAAATAATGTATTACGTTAGAAGTGTTAAACCATGCTGATATCTATCTAATGTCAATTTTTTTATTTCTTATAGTGCGAGGGGAAACTGCAAGGTTTTTGCAAGCATTACAGTACATACAGTGAATTCAAGAGTTTTTTGGGAATATGCTGCTCCACCTTCACTGGTACACTAGAATGTAACTGCATTCTAATAATTTAAGGTGGAATGGAAAGTTCCAGATTAAGTTCCAGAATAAGAACAGAATTCTGCTGCATTTTATTTGTTTCTCAGTTGTCACCGCTCTGGAAAATAAAACTCTATCTATGTACTTAAAATAACTTATTGTGTTCTTGTGACAGCCCTGTTTCTGAAGCGCAGTTCTTCTGTTGATATTGCTTCCAGTCACTCAATAGTGAGTGATATTTATTTGCTAGGTCCTTCAGTGTTTGGTGGTCCAGTTTGCAAAAAAAAAATAAAAATATGTGCATTGTCGCTAAGACTAACATATTACTTGAATCATAGAGGTTGAAAATATTAACAACTTAAAATTGTTAATAAAATGAAGACCTAGCCTAAATAATCTTGGAGTGCCACAATGCTAAACCAGACTGCTACGCCTTCTAGCTGCCACGTCCAGCACCACGGACAGCTACTTTTGTCTACTTCCCTGAAGCAACACCTTTAGTTACCTATAAAGCACTCTGACAGTATTATCGTGTTTAGACTTCACACAGTTCTCGCCCACAGCCCACAGAGTCACTTAAATCAGTCAAGCAGCTTCAGCAAATGGACTTGTACAGCCCTATCAACCTCTAAATGTCCCAGATCGCTCTGGAACACTGTACACATGTGTGGTGACGAGTCCATCAACACAGGTGTGTGGAAAAGCTACTGATATACAGAATTATATCATTAGTGCAGAACGGTTTTCCTTCTGGCATTTTTCATGCTCAAAGCACACAACCTCAACTTTCCGAATCAAATCTGACATGATGTTTCGAAAATAAACAGGACGACTCTGTCATCTCACATTAAGAGGGTCTTTCAGAAACACAGAGATGAAATGAAGTCTGTCTATCGGCTAATAATCACCTTTTTATATGTGAACCCATTTGCTTATTGAGCTCTACTCCATGTGCCAAAATGGAGGATTAAAATTACTTTATTCCCTCACAGCCTCAGGAATACAGTCTTAACGATATTTCATATCAATATTTCGATGCATGTGTACATGCATATGAAGAAACACTAGCACATTAACACAATGTACTGTTTGGAGGGATGGCCTGGAAAAGAAAATTACACTTAATTACACTTCTGATTGGATTACGCCTCTTGTTTCTCTCTCTCTCAGCCCCTCTTCTGATGAACTCACATATACACCTGTTTTAGCATCTGAATATTGCATTCAAAATCCCTATCACACATAGAATTAAACACACAAAGGGCAAAGCACAGATCAGAGAAACAAACAATATACTTTTAGTGTTTTCTTACAAATATAGTTTGTATTCAAATGTGATAGTGTAATATACCATTTAAAAAATTAAAACTATTGTTTATTTTTAAATCAACCTATTTTGTTGTGTTCTGTTATTGTGCTTTTTTTTTTTTTTTTTTGCTTCACCCTATTCAAGCCCTGAAGTATTTAAAAGGTTTGTCCAAAAGTAGTAAAAGATATTTCTTACTTATGTAGATATATAAAAATATTTGTTCACTTGTAAGATTGCTTCAGCTTCTCTCAAATATATGATGTGATGATTAGGCCCAAGACCTTGTTGTCATTTGATGCTGCTGGGTGAGTTATAGGGAACGTCTACAATTGTGAGAGAACACAGCCCTAAGCTCCATGTCTTTTAAGGTGGAATGATTAAGGGAAATAGCGACTGTTGTTTATAGGTGTCTGAAGTGGAACTTTTCTGTGAGTTTTTATTCACTGTTTGAATTACCACAGAAACTCATTTGTGACTCGAGTTGTTTAGTTTGGTAGCACTTTCGGTAATGCAGATAGTTGTGTCCTGAGTTCCACCTTAAGCAAACCCAAACAACAAAAATTTATGAATATTATCCACCTATGGAACAGGCATAGAGCAATAAACTCATCTCAGTACATGCTTTTCAATGTTTGGAGTTCTCTTCATCGTCTAAAAAAAAACTCCAGATGCTTCTGCCATGAGCAGAGAGAGCTATAGACTAGCATAAAGGACCGAAACAGTTTATTTTTCTACTCCTTTATAGACACTGGGACTTCATAAACACACTTTAAATTTGTGCAAACTTTGCCTTTAAGAACTGTGAAGTCAACTAAAGGCTTACCCCAGTAGACTGACTGTTCTTACTTGTATCTTAAATGAGTTTTGCACTGTAATGCAATATATATATATATATATGTGTGTGTGTGTGTGTGTGTTAGAACAATGTATCTCAGTCAGTGGGATGTGGGCCCCAAGTGGGCTGTGAAGGAACCTTTCATGGGCTTATACTCAGGGGGAGCCTGTGGGCTGTGGGCTTACAATGTTCTACAGGGCTAGTGCTAAGATAAGTTTTACCACTCAGGAGCCCCCATACGTCTATTGTTTATTGAACAATAAGCTTGAATTTGATGAATGCTTCATATTTAACCTGCCAGGAAGAGATATGTACCTGTATTTTTTCTCTCTCCTTCTCTTCTTATTTTGCTGTGTGTACACAATCACACATGAACTGTACATACAACTTACCTGTTCTTAATCCAATTAATCAAAGGAATTATGAATGGGAAGAGTTACTTACTGGGCCTTTGTCGGATTGTCCAAAGAATAGAAGATAATTCCAGGATAAACTCCAGCTATGACGATGGCTATAGAAGGTTTATGGCCGTAATAATCTGGCCAAAAGGGAGCAAGGAACCAGAAGGGCTTATTGTCTGAGTGAGGTCTCAGGTGCTCCCACTGGAATTAGCACTGTTACTCTTCATGTCTCTAATGAAAGCATGCTACTGATGGTGAGGAGGTGATAAATGTGTTAATAATCAAAAGTGGAAATTTCTGTTTTTGCTTTTTGGGGGACAAAAGATCCTGATCACCTTTCTGAAATAAATGGAAGTATAGTAGCCTATACAGAATTTTGGGGCCAACTTACCTGCTGCTCTGTCTTTGATTTTGTTGATGGAAAGATAAGGGATTCTCTTGTGGCCAAACTTCTGACCCACTCCTACTCTGTGGCGTGCTCTTCTGACTCTACTGTTGGCATTTAGGGAGTAGGCGCTGAAGACAAGAAGGTAATTACAGAGAACAACCCCACGTACCTAAAAATAACGGCAAGCCTGCTGTAGGGTGAAGCCTCCTCAGCGGCGGCATGCCCAGATCTGTTTTTGTGTGTGTGTGTGTGTGTGTATACGCGCGTGTGTGTGGCTGTTGGATACATATTTGGCTGGCAGCGAAGAGAGATAGAGCCGCTCCTTATCTACTCACACCAGAGCTCTTTCTCAGCCTAGTGGAATTGGCTTCATAATCTATTCTGCCACTCTCTCTCTCTCTCTCTTTCTCTCTCTCTCTCTCTCTCTCTCTCTCTCTCTCTCGCTTACTACAATCTTCATGCAAATAGCCATGCATAAAAATGTGCACATGGCAGCCAGCAGTCCCGGTGTGATTTAGTGGATGTTCTTCTTTCACAGTTGGAGATGGGCGTCTGCGAATTAACCACATAAGCAGACTCCACGCCAGCCCAGTGGAGTCCCATAGAGGACAGGCAGTGTCCAGCAAAAGTGGGCTTTGCTTTGTTCTTTCCTTCGTCCTTTTTTCTGCTTCTCTTCTCTGGTGTTTCTCTCCATTCCTTTCACTTCTAATTTTCTTTATCCCAGTTCCAGCTTTCTTCAGTCATATCATTTGTCATTTCTTTTATTGTGTTTCTATTGCGCTTCATACTCTTCCATCCACAACCCCCCACCCCCACCTCCACCCTTTCTCTTTTCCCGCCTCGACCTCTCTGCCATGCCCCACAAATATTTTTGTGCTTGAGAGTGTTTCAGAGGCAATCATTTACTCCCAGATAGGGTTTTTCTCACTCCCTGGCAGGGCAAGACTTAATTCCACACCTCTATAATGCGCAATTACAGGCCGATTTTAGGAGCTCCCAAATAGGATTTTCATGGCCTTCCAAAATGTCAGAAGGCAGGGAGAGGAGCTTCTGGAGCTGTAGGGATTTTCAAAGCCCTAGTTTAATCCCAGGGTTTCCTGGATGGGGTTGGATGTGCCGGGGTTTAGGAGGACAGAACTGCCACCTGTTTCTGTGCTTTTGTGTGTATGGGTGAGTCTCTACATGTTTAGAGAAAGTCTGGGATTACATTTTAAAAGTCATGATGAACTTAAGGAGGACATGGGCAATTGGACTTACTACATAAAATATGACAAATTTCTTATGCTCCCTACTTCCTTCCAACACCCCCACCCCCAGCTCCCATTTGCTTTTCTGCTGGTTGACAGTGATAAATTGCAGTTCTCCCTTTGTGCGATTCTGTCTCATATCTGGCTTAAGAAGTCACCAGAGAGATGGAAGTTCTGGATTTCTTTGAGGAACTCACACACACACACACACACACACACACACACACAGATGCCGTTTAGTAGAACTTTGTTTAGGGGCATTGTACATTCTTTTATTTCTGTTAGGGGATTCCATTTCTCACATACTGTAAAGCCAATCAACGTTTGTTATGTCCACAGACAACAATGTGTGGACAACAATAGTGATTGGTCATTAATGTTTTCATCTAATCTAATCCCTAGATTTTTTCCCCTAAAACATAATTAATACTTAACTTTTACTAAATTCTTACCTCACAGTGCCTTTCTCAGGGTTCATAATCTGTCTGTTACAGTATTAAATATAAACCCAAAACAGACCACAAAAAGGCCACAGCACATTTAGCTTGAAATTTGCACCCAGTTATTGTGTTGTATATCTGAAATGCTTTGTGTTCATGCCTCCACTCAGTCATTGCGTCTGTCAAACCTGTTGCTGCACTGAAACTCTGGAACTCTTTCATCGTTCATAAAGTCCTCTTCCACATTAGATATGTTCAAGACAAACTTAATAACTCATTTATTTGCCTTGACATTTGAATACTTTTAGAAATATTGTTTTGTTGTTTTAATTATTTTTTTTATTTCATTTTATTCATTCATTCATTATCTGTAACTGCTTATCCAGTTCAGGGTCGCGATGGGTCCAGAGCCTACCTGGAATCATTGGGCGCAAGGCAGGAATACACCCTGGAGGGGGCGCCAGTCCTTCACAGGGCAACACACACACAGATACACATTCACTCTCACACACACACACACACACCCCTACGGACACTTTTGAGTTAATTTCATTTTATATTATTTGAATTAAACCTCAATTAGTCATAACTCTAAACTACCTTAGAATAGGACATTTTACCTTGTCTTAACTTATAATTCATTGTGAATTTGGTTATTTTATTGTTGACACATGTTGTCTTTTAAATGTGCTATACAAGTAAAGTTGTCTTGTCTTGTTCAGACTTGTTAGCTTTGGTTGGATATTAATGTTTGATTCCTTAGTGCAGTGTGTTAGAGTAAATGTGAAATACTCATTTAGAAGTGTGCACTTCTAAACTAAATCTGGTGTCAAGTACGAACACCCGCAATACAGTGAATCTAAATATAATCAAACACAGGATGTGATGTCAGGTATATCAATGATCACAGTACGAATTTCAGTGTGAAATTAAAACGAAACCATGATTAAAATATAACAACTCATCATTTTCTTGTTTTTTTCTGGACGAAGGGAGCCAAACTTCATGCCCTATGTACCCTAAGACCTGACGAATGTTACTTTCTGTTAACATTTCAGAGGTTTTTATATTTCAGTTTATTTGTGAAAAGTTAGCTACTAAATGGTACAAATTATATATAAATGGCACTGACATTTGCTTTACTGTGTTATGTTTTACTGTGTTAACATGCATGAGTAAAGTGTAAAATCAGTTGCTGATTTAGGCCACTTCAAATCCTCCAATGTGCTATAGGGGCTTCATGATTCAAAATGTCTCAAACAGTGGGGTTGTAGCTTTTGAAATTTTAATTTAATAGATTGTAGTGGGCAGTATCTATTAGTACTGAGTCTAATAAAAGGTTTGGTTATACTGAGTGAGTTAGTTTTATTCTTGTTCAATGTACAAAAACCTGTTTCCTAGTTCTTTTATTGAAAGCCTGTAACAGCCTTTTAGTTCTACTCTAGTAGATTTGATGGGATGCAGTTTGAGTGAGGTTAATTGTGGAGCAGGCTGATCTTGCAGATTACATTACACATTCATTATATCCCTGAATACGCCAGGTCACATTGAACATGTCTCAGACCGTCCTCAGTCTTTCTCTAGGCCTTTTCTTTCCTCACTTCTGCATATATACTATTGTATAACATATCAGGGCAGCATGAACAGGCCCCAAAAGATGTGCAACTGCACTAAATGTTTAGAATAATTTGTTTAATCTCTACCTAAAGTGTAGGTAAAACACATATTGCACACAGAATCCCAGTAAGCCGTTTTTGTAGGTGCATGTAACTGATCATCAGAATCAGAGTCTACATTCAAATGTGTTCCTACTACTATGGTGGCAGATATGCTGTTTCTTTAATTGTGCACTACCTATTGTGCAATTTCATTTAGTAGGCTGCCATTCATCTGAATCCAGACTTAAAATGATGATGATGAAGAAACCAGTGGAAAGGTTTTTCCTTTCCCCTGATAGCTTTTGCTCTGTATATAAGTAACACTGATTCTGAAATCTACACAGCACGGAATAGTAAGCCATATTAACTTGAATATGTATTGTGTATACTTTTTTTAACACTGTTTAACATTTAGAATATTTTCAGACAAATATTAATACAGTAAATATAACAAAGCATATTTTTAAATAAATGCACTAAATGGTTGTTGGTCTGTGGATACCTGCTTATGCCACATTTGTTCTGAAACCCCTCTGTGCTGCTGAGACCGAATGCTTCAGTGAGAATCTGACTGAGGAGGGACTTGGGCCCTATTGGACTAATTGAAAGCCTCTGCAGCAAATGTAAACATTTAGCTGATATGGTAAAGGTTTGGAATGGGGATTACATCGATGAGGTCTCACTTGTATGAACCTGAAGAAGGAGATAGAGATATGTGTCCAGAGATGTCTATGGTAGCTGTCATGTCTTAATTGTGTGATTAAATATTCCCTAAATAAGATGGGAAATTTTACACTTGTTTATTATCAACGTAATATTATAATGTCCTTATGAATTCTACTGACATAAAATAATGATTTAAATAGATTAGAAATGGGAAAAATAGCAATTTTGCAGTCCTTAGTGTCTGAGTTGACTCCAGCTGACTGACCCTCAGCAGCCTGCTACAAACACATCACTCTGTTAAAAAATTGTAATTGATAGCAAGATTTACAAAATAGGATGATTCCCATGTTGCTAATATTCCATTAAAATTTCCTGTCTTTCAGGGGCCCTTTTACTTCATCTTTTTCTATCATTTGAGCTCCACTTTGACTCCAAAAAGGGAAAAGAATCAGTATGTCTTCTTGTTTTGGATGGACTTTGTTTTGTTTAATGGCGCTGAATGGCTGATGATTGCAAACAGGATGTTTACAGTCTGTTGTGTGTGTGTGTGTGTGTGTGTGTGTGTGTGTGTGTGTGTGTGTGTGTGTGTGTGTGTGTGTGTGTGTGTGTGTGTGTGTGTGTGTGTGCGCGTGTTTATTTAATTTTTTATTTATTTAGCTATTGAAAACAAAATGCCATTTTTCTTGTGTTTGAACTACAGTGCATTTACCTGGTATATGTAATTTATATTATGTAACAGCATGACAGATTAGCCAAATTCAAAATAATAATATGTACAATAGCTAATTGTGTATTTAGAGCAAAGTGCTCATTCTGATCTCTAATTCTTTTTATTAAATGTGCCACTGATACATATGCGTTTCATAAAGTAAGACTAGAACTGAGACGTATACAAAGAGTTTATGTCTCTCTCTCTCTCTCTCTCTCTCTCTCTCTCTCTCTCTCTCTCTCTCTCTCACACTCATTCTTCTTCACTGGTAAAAGCACAATCAATAGTAATTGTTTGTCTCAGGCTCAGGGAGTTTTAGATTTACGCTGTGTGTTTTTGGGTCTGTCTGTCTCCCAGGGCTTGTATGTGCTTCTACAAACGCTCAAGGGCTACATCATAAATGTTAGATTTTATGACTTCATGAGCTTTATGTTCAGAAGCTAGTTTAATGATCTTAATAGTGTTATGGCTGCCATTTGCAGCCTCTGAAAATCATTAGTTTGGTGCACTACCATTTATTAGAGCATTCATTCAGGCAAATTCAATTTGAGGATGGGCATGTACTGATGCATGGATCAGCAAGTGAAATTAACACAGAGATTGAATTTAGGAAAAGGAATTGCCTTGAGGATAATCCACAAATAGGGATGTGATGTTTTCATATCAAATTGATGTATGAAACATAAGTATATTAAGCTTTACTATC
The DNA here is from genome assembly GCF_029633855.1 of Hoplias malabaricus. NCBI lineage: Eukaryota > Metazoa > Chordata > Actinopteri > Characiformes > Erythrinidae > Hoplias > Hoplias malabaricus. Next base: position 15,730,300 of record NC_089813.1, read on the forward strand.
TGTTTAAAAGTTTGTAGACTCCCAATTCAAAATCTTTCAGTTTTAAGGTGCATTGCGGAATAGTATGTTCTCTACATAGAAACGCATGACAAGAAACAGGCCACTCTGGAGCAGCTGCACATTGGCTTAACGTGACAATATTCAATGCCAAGTTTTTTCTAGAGGGGTGAGAATCCCTCAGAACTCAAGCTGGTGATCGAGAGCTAATCAGTCATCATCAGAACCTGACCTCATTAATGTTCTTGTAGCAGAATGCCATCAGATCCTCGCAATGGTCAAGTATCTTGTATAAATCCTTCACAGATCAGAAGGAGCTATTGCTGCAGCTGGTATCAATACCCTACCCTTCAGAAGAAATGCAAGCTTGGGAGTGTTCTACACTCACACAGAAATCTAATATGCTAAGCAGTGGTAATAGTACCCTTTACTTATAAAGCTTACTGCCACAGTTATATCTTCCTAGAAATATGTATTTAGAGAATAATTAGCCATAGTCAACAAGTGTACACTAAGCAGTGGCCAAAAGAACTTTTTGATGTGTAGCTCTACTTGGTTCTCATTATTTCGTCTCTTGAAATCCAGAATACCCTTGGTGTCCATGAATACTTTGTAACTTATTTGTCATTTTTGACAATAATCTCTAGTCTTCTAGGGGAGCAGTTCATGCCAGCTAGCTACCTCCCTTATTTACCTTTTGCGAATTTGGTTGTTGAAGGAAATGGAAGATTAATGGGCAAGAACATAGAAGCTTCTAAATTTATTCTGATGTAATATAGCTTTTTCATTGAAGGTATTAGAGCTATGGAGGATACTCCGAAATGAACCCCGGATTGTTTATTCCAGTTTATGAAAGGAAAATGATCCTGCACTGGGTCTTAACTCATCAAGGCATGAGTACTTGCCAAAAGTCCCTCAGTTAATTGACATATCATAACCCTTTGTTCAAGTGTTGGCTGTTTAAAGCCTTTGGCTGATAAGCCTCAGAAGGTGCATAATGGCTAGACATTAAATTATGTATTATATATGTATGTTGGCACAGGTAAGATTGTACAATAGTATGATTAAAGAGGGATAGGCAAGTCCAAATTGCCTTATCCTGGAGCATTAACTGCTGCCTCTGCTTTTAAAGGAAATGATTCTTTTTCTTTGATTCACTTTCCCACTTAAATGTGATTATGGCCAATCTAGGTCTCTCCCTATCACATAATGCTACTAACCTGTATGAGGATAAGGTCTACTGCATCTTTTAATGCTGCTGCTAATGCAGCATCATGGGACAGTTAAACATGACTGGATGAGAACACTAAATGTCTGTGCTATTACGACACCAAAGCTGGCTAGCATCACTTTACTAAGAAGATGGAGCCTCCCTTTTTATTTGAATCTGAATTCAACATGCAACCCTGTGGGAAAGCTGTTAAACTTGAAGTTCCATAGAGTGGACATAGAATGTGTATAAATTGTGTAGCTGTAACAAGAAGTAGGGATGTAACAATAAAACATGTTGCATCATATTAAATTGCAACACATCCATATTTTTTCACTGGATTGTGACCAGCGTGTTAGTTAGAGGCTAGTGTGTTAGCTTTTTTATATATTAGATAGTCTCTAGGGCAAGAGATTTGGACACTATATGTCATAACTCTTGTTGTGGTTTGTAATGTTGACTTCTCTAATGAACTGAAAATAATAACCTTAAAGTATTAATATGAGATTTGTAATCATTACATGATTTTGCTGTGTTGATAAATGTATTACTCTGACATACTGAATCTAAAAATGACATTCGTGAATTGTGAACTTAAGTAAATAAGTATGTCTTGATAATTGATTTAGACAATAACATTGCAGCTTATGTTTCATGTCTCAGTTAGGTCAAAAATATTTTAATACATTGACTATAAAAATGATCAAATTTACATTCATTCATACATTATCTGTAACCGCTTATCCAATTCAGGGTCGCGGTTGGTCCAGAGCCTACCTGGTATCATTGGGAGCAAGGCGGGAATACACCCTGGAGGGGGCGCCAGTCCTTCACAGTGCAACACAGACACACATTCACTCACACCTACAGACACATTTGAGTCGCCAATCCACCTGCAACGTGTGTTTTTTGGACTGTGGGAGGAAACCGGAGCACCCGGAGGAAACCCACGCGGACACGGGGAGAACACACCAACTCCTCACAGACAGTCACCCGGAGCGGGAATCAAACCCACAACCTCCAGGTCTCTGGAGCTGTGTGACTGCGACACTACCTGCTGCACCACCGTGCCGCCCCATCAAATTTACATCTGGATAAAAATCTAAATGACTGGATAATGTCTCAATCTTCCTAAGTATATATATTAAAGAAAGATTCTGAGACAAATCTAATCCAGTTCTAGAGACTGTTCTTAAGAAACACACCCACACCTGAAGAAGGATAAGGACACCTCTTGTTCCATGCACCACCGTGGTGCATGTAGGTAGTGTCCCTGTCACACAGCCGTCACAGACGTGGGTAGGTGGACTGGTCATATGTGTCCATAGGTGTCCAGGGTGTGTCCCTGCCTTGCGCCCTGTGATTCCAGGCAGGCTCTCGACCCATGAACTGAATGAGTAGTTACAGACAATTGATGGATGGAATAGATGAATGTAGGTTTCTGGTTCCATTTTCTAAAACAGAAATAGACCACAAGACCGGACCTCTATAGGTCACAGTTGAAAGCTGCTTTCACATTTGTTTGTCAATAATGAATATATTCACGATTTAGTATTTAACAACACTCCCTTAAAATAAAGGTCAGTTGAGAAGCTTATGGTATTGTGTACATGAAAGGCTAGCTGAGTTAATCAGATTAGGTTATGCTGTCTGCAGCGCTGGTCTGAAAGGGCAAGAGCTGCTGCTGTGTTAGATGTTTTTGACCTTTTGTGTAGAGGCATATTTCAGACATTCAGCTGAAACATATGGATCAGAATTACAGATAAAACACTGAAACACTGACACATGCTCTAACTCTTTGTCTCTCCAGTACAGTGTCTGCACAGTTCCTTTGAATTTACTTGTGTATCTTGGAAGATATGCATGACCGTCTAAATTGTCAGAACTACTGATCTTCATCAGCATGCATGTGTAACAGAAGAAGTCCTGGGTTATATACTAGTATTGAACAGAAAAAGACACACTATCCTCATTTGCTTCTGAACATCCCATAATATTTTTGTGGCTGATAAAATTGAAGGCTTTTCACTAGTTACAAAAACACATTGACTTTTTTTTTTATTTAGTTAATTTATTTCAGAATAAATCCATGCCATTCTAACAAATACATAATAATTTACAGAGCCAAACATCTCGGCACAATACCATTCAGTTTAGTTTTGGGTGCTCAGTCACATAATCTACCTAACAGCTAATGTGTGATGAGTGTACTGGTCTCATCATCCAGGTGAATGCAACACTTTGGTGATTGTGGAAGCAATACTCTAATGACCACAAAAAGACATGTAAAATGTATTGGGTGTCTTTAAAATACGTGTATCTGCCTATCCTGATCACAACGGTGCTGACAGATCTGTGGATGAGCACTAGATGCTGTGAAGTGAAGTTATGGAATAGAGAGAAGCTGGAAGTGCTAGCTCTGCTTCAATGCTGTATTGATCTGTTTTGTATGACACAATGAGCTCTTTATGACAACAATAAGCTTTGAGTAAGCATGTGAATCTTCATGGGTTGGAGAAATAGCGAATGAGTGAGGAAGAGTGAGAAGGTTAAGGGTAACGAATACATGATATGGAAGAACAGAAAAGGCTAATGGTAAAGTGTGTGTTTGTGAGTAGATTTACTTCAGTTTAACTGAGTACCGCTTTAAATCCATACAGCTCTTAGCTCTTATTCTTCTTTAAAAAGAAATTGGTGGATTTGGGCTGGCACATATCTTTGGAATACTTGGAATCTTGTGATGTCCCAGTAATATTTGCTGAAGGCCAGACACAGCCTCATAAAATTAAACCTTCAATATATATATGGTTTAAATCTGCAAGGGAAGTCACAGCACAGTCAAGTGGAGAGAAATAAACCAATAGAATCAGAGTGATCTGTGATTTACCATAACCCCTATCATTGTTTAAAACATGCACAAGGCCTTGTTTATTGTTGACATTTTTATTGTCTTTTATTTCTCTTTTGTTTTCCTCAGTGAGCAAAAGATTTTATTTAGAGGGTAGTTTGGGTCATTAAAGTTTAATTAATAATGTCTTTTTTGTTTAAGAGAGTAACAACCAATGCAATGAATATGGTAATTATTATTTTGTTCAAAATGATAGATCCTGACATTGTTTACTTATTTATTACATATAAGGTAAATGCACAAAATCAGTGACATATCATTTGGGGGCCTGTTGAAAGAGATTAAGAAATACCTATTTTCAAGTGTGTAAAAGGCTATTCAGACTGTTCAGTGTGAGCAACACTCCTCAATCAGTATGTAGAAATGACCCATTCCTTCTCATGCCATGATTAAATGAGGAGACCCACATTAACACTATGGCCTTCTACGTACAATCATTATTCCCCTGTACTGCACAAAACCATTTGTGATAAGAGCGGGAGCATCTAGTTTGGCTACTCCCTGTACTAAGCATCTGTTCAACAAATGTTATTGATGCCTGACTGAGTTCACCAGAGCTGTATCTACACAGCTGTTAAGCTCTCGTGCCTTACCCTACTATCAGCATGTTTTGTAGGGCTGTATGAAAAGTCAAAGAATGCAATTGCCGACGTTGCATTAAATGCTGCCTTACTCTCAGCACTCTGTATTCCCTGAGAGGAAGCCTGCTTAATTCTCTAAAAGGAACATCTTTTTCTTTTTTTTGTGTGTGTGTGCGTGTGTAATGTTTTTTTTGACATTACATGGTTGTAAGGATAACAAACCATGTTGTGCCTGGAGGAGTTGGCTTTTTAATTTCCTTTCAGAACAATTTCTCCCTCTCTTTGAAATGTCTGAAAGGAAGATGTTAGAACCCTTTATAATGACATTGTTTAAAAAATATATACAAAGAAACATTAAAGGGTGTCTTCACAGAATCTTCACAGTAATGCTGAGGTGAAGCCAAAATTGTCAGCATAAGAATTATTCCTGTGAAAAATGTGTAAATGCGGGGATACTGTCATGTGAACATCCCTAGGCCAAATGTCATGTTTTGATCATTTTTAAAGTGAATGTAGTGCGTCCTCTACAGGGACCAACCTTGAGTAATTAAGGCATTTTAGTGCACAGTTCATATTTGCTTGCTTTGTTTAACCTGGAGTAAATAAATTGTGCCATATCTTTTGTACAAGCTTCATTATAAGGTTTAATTTTTCATCTATTGAACAATAATTGTGAATATTGAAGGAGTGTGTACTTATCTTCACTTAGGCAATCAGAATAAAGGTTTTGCATACAACTGGTAGGAAAACATTTTAAAGGCACAGAGATTTTCTTTTTATTCTACACAAGAGTCTTCAGGTCTCAAGGCTCCTTCACCTTGTGTCTATGAGTCTTCAAAGGGCTCTGATAAAGAGCTAATAACCAGGCCAATCAGCGCAGATTAATTACGCTGATATATGAGCTGCGTTGTCCGGGCTGTAATTGATGGCTATATTGGTGTGCTTCCTGCTTAGCTGAGATGATGAAGGGAGTTGGAGTGAAGGATAAACGGGAGAGGGGGTTAGCAAGGGCTGGGAGGGGTGTGATCCCACTGGTGTGAAGTGTGTATATGATTCATGCCAGGGAATGTTAGCAAGGTTAGCCAGAGGACAAAGGAACGAATAATAAGTGAGAGAACAAAGGAGTTGCTACTTAATAACACTGATGTTCTAGGCTAAATTGGCCCCAAAAAACTTAATGTCTAATCAAGGTGAAGCTGCTGGTATAAAATCAGCAATTACAGGCAATTTAATCAATTATATACTCTAGAGGCTAAATCTGTAAATAATAATCAACATAGAATCTGATAAAGTAGAGTTCACAGTTTGTTCTCCACCTTTTAAAGACATACATACATTTGCATTATTGTCTTAAATGTTATCTGTTGGCTGTTATTAAATATTAAATGTTTTTTTTCTTTTAAAGTGTTTTTAAAAATATTTTAGTAACACATTGTAATGTATTTTATTTATTATACCAGCTTATTCATTCATTCATTCATTATCTCTAACCACTTATTCAGTTCAGGGTGGCGGTGGGTCCAGAGCCTACCTGGAATCATTGGGCGCAAGGCAGGAATACACCCTGGAGGGGGCGCTAGTCCTCCACAGGGCAACACACACACTCATTCAGCACATTCACTCACACCTACGGACACTTTGAGTCACCAATCCATCTACCATCGTGTGATTTTGGACTGTGGGAGGAAACCGGAGCACCCGGAGGAAACCCACGCGGACACGGTGAGAACACACCAACTCCTCACTGACAGTCACCCGCAGCGGGAATCAAACCCACAACCTCCAGGTCCCTGGAGTTTTGTGACTTATACCAGCTTATTTATTGTTTATTTTGTTTTCCTAGACAAAAATGTTGAGCACAACTGAAATAGACAGTGGCAGACACATCTGGAGTAGATAACAGCCCTGTAGAATGATTTTATTTGGGTGGGGGTGGGTGGTAGAGGGTATTTATAAATGTATTGTCCGTAGCCTTTTATTTTCCTTTTTGTCATCTTTACTGTTGTGTTTTTTTATCCCTCTGCATCAAAGCACAGTTAGTAGATCTCTGTATTTGTGGTTTGGGGCATTTTAAAATAAATAAATAAAATTCATGAGAATTAATATCTTAACAGATTCTATAAAACATTAAAGGGTCACACAGCTTCTGACTTAATTCTGAGGACACCTCACTACAAAATGTCTGACAACAGGTTGGGGACCACACACTGAGCAACATGAAACAATGTGAATTTTGTTCCTGAACAAAAACAAACTCACTGAACTCTGTTAAGTCATACAAACTCGCACACACTTACACTCCCATTACTAATAGAACCAAATTATGTGTGGAATTACAACTGTTTTGTGTTTTGCCACAATTTATGCTGAATCAGCAAAGAAGAAACGGCTTAAAGACATTTAAGTATCGTTACCAATATGGCACATTATCAGCTTTTGCAATGTACAGGCACTCCTCTATCTCATGGTAAAATATATGAATGTATGTTTTCTTTATATATATTTTCTGCATTTACTTGTTCTACACTTTTATTGTGTGTAGGTGGGATCCATTCTGAGACAGCTGTCGAATAATACACTTCCAAAATTCAGTTCAAAAAACGAAATAATGAATGTAAATACAAAATCTCCATATGGTTTTATCTCTCAGTTACAGCCCCAGGATCTACAGATAACACTCAGTCAGAACAGACTCCCCCAGGGTAAAGGTGATGTAGTGTAACCCCAACTTTAGGTCAGTTTTGTTACAAAGAAAATGTCACCTCCTAATCAGCAAACTCCTGCTCTTTACCATGGACTCACAGTCACACAGTCAACATTGATATCAATCATATCTTAAACTTTTCATCCTAGTACAGTTCAAATACACCTTAACAGTCTTTTCCATTGCTTTAGCAGTGGCTAGAAGCTGCAGATATTGGTGTGGTCTAGTGGGAGAGTGGTGATCTATATTTAAAACTGCTGAATGATTTATTTATAGTTCAAGTATACGCAGTACTAAAAATACAGAGCCACTGTGAAAAGGGAATTATATGGTGCTGAGCTGTAAGTATGTGTTTTGTGTATGTATATGTGTAAGCTTATGTGTGAGACTGGAGGGAGTGTTTGTGTGTTTCTATGTGTGTTATTAAGCGTGTTCTTGTAGGTCACTCTTTGTTTAATGAAAGTGTAATGGTGTGTGCTGTAGTGGTTTTTTTTTTGGTTTTTTTTTGATGATTCAGCATTAGCTTCCCTTGCTGGCTCAGAGTGATTCAGCAATGTGCTTTAGTGTTCTGACAGGCCAGGTGAACAGCAGAATGCAGGTACATTTTCCTGATTTAAATCTGATGCAGGTTTGCCCTAGATAGAAGAAACCTCCACAAAACCTCCCAATTAGTACTGAAATTTCTGCCTGATTTTTGAGCTGGACATATTAAACCTCCATTTCTGTTAGATTCAGTCTAGCACTTAGGCTGTGTTTTCCCCCAAAGACTGACATCTTGTTATGAATTGTCCTATCCAAATGAATTGTAAAACAGAGATTATTACCTGATTTTCAAATATAGTTTTTAAGCTAATTCATTTAGGCACATTTCACACATTAGACTTTAAAGTTTTGAGTTATTTGACCAGAAGGAAAAGTTTTTGTGGAGACACAGCCAAGTTTATTGCAGTTAGATCCCATAATCATCTGTTATGTTTCTGGTCAAAAACAACAACTCTATATTTTTTATTTATCACTAAATGTATGAGTAAAAAAATCCAAATTAATATTCATTCATTCATTATCTGTAAGCGCTTATCCAGTTCAGGGTCACGGTGGGTCCAGAGCCTACCTGGAATCATTGGGCGCAAGGCGGGAATACACCCTGGAGGGGGCGCCAGTCCTTCACAGGGCAACACAGACACATTCACTCACTCACACCTATGGACAGACCAGCGTGTGTTTTTGGACTGTGGGAGGAAACCGGAGCACCCGGAGGAAACCCACGCGGACACAGGGAGAACACACCAACTCCCGGAGCGGGAATCAAACCCACAACCTCCAGGTCCCTGGAGCTGTGTGACTGCGGCACTACCTGCTGCGCCACCGTGCCGCCCCAAAATTGATATGAAGAATATAATTAATTTATTCATTCATTAATTCATTCATCATCTACAACTGCTTATCCACTTCAGGGTAATGGTGGGTCTGGATCCTACCCTGAATCTCCAGGCCCAAGCTGGGGAACACCTGGAGTGGGCAGGGGAATTTCAATCATGTTGTAAGAGATAATGAGCAGTCTTATGGTTTTATTAATGTTTCCCATTTGTACAAGTGTCAGCCTGTGGCAGAGCATGGTTTTAGTTGTGTGTGTGTGTTATTTTTAGTCAGTTTTAGTCAGTTTTCCGGGTTGTAAGCACTTGACTAAATACATTGAATGAGAAATGTGTATGAAAGCCCATCCTCATCTTAAGATCTATACACATTCCCTGAGTATTTTCAAATTCTCTACCTGCAGGTTGATCAAAAGTATACCGGGATGTTCCAGATGTAGTTTATTGCAGCATCACATGCTGCACAGGTTGTAATGACATTTTTGTCTGACCAACATGGATTGCATTATTTGAATGCAAAATATCCTTTAAATACGACAGGGTAGAGTCTAGAAGTTTAAAGCATACTTAATGAAACGGACAAACTTAAAAAGACTGAGACATACAACATTTAACAACATGCACATTTTGTGGTGTGGTTGTGTGTGAATATTGAAATATGAAAGTTTAATCTTTTCATTTTACAGGGGAAAAATGGTTTATGTTTATTTTATAATCAGCAACGTGTTCAGCTTTGACCAAAGCTCACTGGAGGTTTTATAGTGTTAAAGTTTAGAAGCCTTGTCAAATCCACAATAAATTGTGTAATTTATTAACCTAATCCAGATTTTTTTTCAGTGTGTTTTAACATGTGATCCTTGCTTACCTTACTGACCTCTTTGTTCTTTTCCTTCCCCCAGTATGAATATTTTAATGCCGTGCTTATAAATGAACTGGACGAAGAAGGAAAAAACGTGGAGTTAGGAAGAGAATTTATCCTGCAACCAAATGACCATTTCAACAACCTGTCCGTTAATCTCAGCCTCAGTGTGGTGCAGGTACCCACCAACATGTACAACAAAGGTATGCTTAATTCTTTATATATACACCAGTCAACCATACCATTATAACGACCTCCTTGTCTCTACTCTCGTTGTCCATTCTCTCAGCTTCCCTGACCATACAGAAGCCTTTTGCATTTGTACCGTTACATACCATAGTCCATCTGTTGCTCAACATGCTTTGTCCACCCTCTTTTTGCCCTCTACTTTATATGGTCGGGACCACCACAGAGCTCGTGGATCATTCTCAGCGCTGGCGTGACACATTGATGTGGTGGTGGTGTGTTAGTTTGTGTTCGGCTGGTATGCATGGCTCAGATACAGTGTGGAGTGTGTGGAAATTTTAAACTCTGTGTCCCCTCACTGTTCACTCCTACACTGTTGGCCCACCTTGTAAATAAAGATTTAGAGACAGTAGATGCTCTATTGCTGCACAATTTGTTATGTTCATCCTCTAATCTAGTGGTTTCAAAACTTTTTCTGCAGTGCCTCCCTTTTGTAACTGAGAATATTTTCAAGCCCCCACTCCCCACTCACACACACACACACACACACACACACACACACACGTATTTGCATCCAGACTCCACAGCAAATTAACATGGATCACACAACAGGACATCACACAAAACAAGCAAGTGCCAAATCCCATTTACTTTGGAATTATTACACGTGACACACATTATGTTTCTTATTCTTTTTTCTTTGCTGCACCACCCTCCCATCCCTCACCCCCGTAATAGGATGTGCCCCCATTTTGGGAACCCCTACTCTAGTCTTTCATCAGTGGCCACTGGATGCACTTAACATGACATTGTTAGTTGGATGTTTTTGCTTGGTGGACTATTTTCAGTCTAGCAGTGAAACTTGTGGTCAAAGCAAGTGGTCGTAATGTTGTGGTTGATTCACAAGTTGGAAGATACCTAGTGAATTATTTGTGAATAGGAAGAACAGACTGGATGTTTTCTGACCCTTTTTGGTCCTATGCAAAAATGACAAATTATTCATTCAAGTTTTAATGAAATGTAATATACATGTAGTATCACACTGGGCAGATATAAGATAACGGCATGGTTTGTGGTATAAACTCCAATCAACTATATCATTATTACCACCTCCTTCTTTCTACACACACTGTTCCACTTTCACTGCTCACTGCTTCTTCTCACAGCTACACTGACCACACAGGAGCACTTTGTAGTTCCACAATTACAAACATTAATCCATATGTTGTTCTTCATACATTGTTTGCCCCATTTCACATTGTTCTTCAATGCTCAGGACACCCAGAGGACCACCACAGAGTAGTGGATTATGCTCAGCGATGCACTGATTGGTGTTGTGGTGGCGTGTTGTGCTGCTACAAATGGATCAGACCACTCAGTGTCTCTGCTGGACTGACAACAGTCCACCAGTCACAAATATTCAGCCAAAGGCTGGATATTTGTATACAGCATCCAGTGACCACTGATGGAGAACTTGAGGACCAACACAAACTGTGCACCAACAAATGGGCTACTGTCTCTGATATACAAGGTGGACCAATGAGGTAGGTGGGTCTAATTGAGTGAACATTGAGCAGCACTGCTGTGTCTGATCCATTCATAACAGCACAACATGCACTAACACACCACTACCATATCAGTGTCACTGCAGTGCTGAGAATTATCAACCACGCAAATCTCTGTGGTGACCTAAGATGTTTTAACTTACAACATGTAACTGGCCATCTGTCACAGAATAACGGGGGTCACTGGCCATCTGTTTACGAATAAAGGTGGTCACATTAATTTCATCTTTATTACCAACTAGATGACTCCTGGATACTTCAGACTCTGCACACAATTCAGACACATCCAGGAGTTTATGATCTAATGATTTATCAAGATCACTAGACCAGACTGTCCCCCTGTGTTGTTCAAAGACATCAGCTTCTCTTGTTATACCTGCAAACTCTCTTTCTCGTTCTCATTTTCCCTCTCTGCTATTCTGTCTTTAGACCTCCTAATAGCCATTCGAAGGAACAGAAATCAAAGCTGATATTTTCAATTAATATCACACATTAACACATTTTCCTTCAATTCAGTCAGATGAACACATGTTTTACCAGTTCTCTGTCTATGAAATATGACTTTGAATTTAACTATGAAAATGAAAGTCATTGCAGTCTTCAGTGTTGTAAATCACAGCAATTTCCAGTGGAATATTTTCCATTGACAATTTTGAAGAAAAGAAGGTTGTGGTTCACGTGAAGAAACTCTACAACAAGCAGAATTTTGGAGTTTTACTTTATAGTTACGGTGAAGAATACAGTGAAGAATATAATTGCCCCTTATACAGATTATGCTTACTAATTTGGTATCTTCCAGTGGATAATGTAACCAATAGTTTATGGGGTTTTCATCTCCTTCAGTTTCAGTTTGACTGATTCAAGCCACTTTGTATTCATACTACTTTTACACGTCTTACACTTCTTCACTCTCTCATCCACAGCTCCTTTCTATATAGATCTGTTTTCTGCCTTTGTCAGTGATCTATGATTCCAGTGGGTAGATTATCTGTTATTAGGAGGACCTCAATGTGTGTAATCCCCCATCTTCACTCGTCTCTACTGACTATAACACTACTCCCTTCAGGCACCACTCTCAAGACTTTGAACCAACGTGCTATTTCTGAGGAGTGGTATATTCTTGCTGTCCCCTCAGAGCATTTTTCTTCCTTCTGTGTCTGGGAAAATGGGGTCCTAACAAAACAGAAGCCCAACATGTACCGCCATCTTTTCTATATGCATGGCACCCAAGTGTTTTTTTTTTATTTTTTTGGAACATGTGTAGACTGGGGTCTGTCTTCTGGTCTGGTCTGAAAACAGCCAGCTTATGATGTCTCTGAGATAAGGCATAGCCACCTAACAAATCTACACTACTCTATTACATGGACGTACAGCTCTTCAGGAAGGGCAAATGTACTGACCATTTTAAGTCAGTGCACAGTAGGCAGTGACAGACAAGAATATAAACTGAACCTTGGTGTTCCAAAGGAGTTTACTGCTTAGATGGTGGATGTAGCATTTTGTTGTGTCCTTCCATCAGATGAACTGTCCTTGTATGTCTCTGGAGATACTGTTTCTGGTGTACAGGAACTGAAAAATGAGCACTTACCTGGTTGAACCCACACTGGTCCAACTTTAGATGTGCTCTAGGCCTTTTGGCAGCTACTCACAGGACTGATACTCTGTATGGCCAAAAGTGTGTGGACATCTGCTTACCCAGTGTTTCTGCAGAAGAAAGGTATAAAGGAAAAGGAATGAATAGAGCTGATACTTTGGTATTCCATTGGGATAATTAAGACTCTGCATTTAATTAATCTGTGGTGTCGGAGTGAAAACACACACACACACATACGTATACACCTGGGGAATTTGGTTTCCATCTGCTGCAGTAATAGCTTCTGTTCTTTTGGGAAGTCTTTACACTAGATATTGAAACATTGATGTGAGGACTTGTTGGAATTCAACCACAAGAGCAAGAGCAATGTAAGGTACCAATCTTATTGTTATTTTTTATTGTTAGTTGTGGATTACAAACACCACTCCAATGGTATTGGGTGGTTCTTCAGGTGCTTTACCATTCTAGACCATATTTGGCATTAATATACTGAGCTTATGCGCATGTTAAGTTGCTCCAAAACATCCCATTTAATTGATTTTGATATTGATTTGCTTAGGGATCAAGTTAAGGTTCTATAAAGAAAACAAACAGTGGGTGCTATTGGATATTTAGACCAGCCAAGGAATTATATTTAAGTAGCTGCAATCACAAATTAGTAGGAGTGTCCACAAAGTTTTGGATATATTTAGTCACTGACAGGACTCCTGGAGAACACCCATCACTCATCACCACCATAAAAATCTGTTTAACAACATAATTATATTCATAGTGCACATAATACCATTGCTTTTCCAGCCTCTTGAATACAGCTTTTGCTTGGGTTTGCCATGCTCCTGTTCTGTTTTATCCTCTGCCTTTACTCTTGTTGCTCTGGATTTATCAGCTTAACTGTCCAACTTCAAATTAGTGGTGTAAGCATCAGCTAGCTGATCAATTTGCTTTAAAACTTGCTTTAACTGTTCTAGCTGATATCAGAAGAACTGTCACTACCTGATGCCTGTGGATTCTGAATGCGATCCTGAATGCTCAGCAGTGCAGGAACGATAGGTCTCCTATGGAGAGAAGACTGTCAGGTTAAATTACATTGAAGTAATCAACATCAGCTACCAGTGTGATGCTCTCAGTGACTTACTATTGTTAATCAGCGTTGGGCCTACGAAGACTCTTCTGGATCATAAGTCTGTTAGGTTTGCTGCTGTTTTTTATTTTTCTGCCCAAAAATTATTGCACCCACATGCCCCTGGGGTTGCATTGCTTCATGCATTCTCCTAAGATTATTGAATTCCTCTACCTTTCTTAGACTAAGGTAATCCTGAGTCATAAGCTTAAAGATTACATGCCATTGATTGGTTACTGTCTATCATAACACCTTCTAGTGGTAAAGCTAGAAGTTATCTGTATTCAAGGGCTTGTATTTTAATTATATAGGTCCATAATTCTACAGGAAAATACATTTTGAATTTTTTTTCTGTTTTTAAATATAAATAATATAAATAAATAGTTTTTAAATATATATAATAGAAACTGGAGAGTGGCTATAATTTGTATTCCATTTCGTTTCAATTTTGAACATTTTTTACCTGGGCCCTTTTAAACTTTGCATGAAGGCATCCTTAATAATTGGTTTTGTCTGCTTTAGCTTATTAGCTATCACACTATTAATAAAAAATAAAGCTAGCTAGCATTTCTGAGCAGTAAGAAACCAATAGACTGCAGTACTGAGATTGATTGATGCCTCAAATCAGGTCCACTTGTGCAGAGCTGGCAACAGCTTATGCCATGTGCACGTTATACATAATTTTTCATTCAAATTTTTGCAATCAGGCATGGATTTTGATTCTGAGATCTTTATCCAGAGACACCAAAAGTCAATGCTAATACATACATATAGAGAAATATTAAATAAATCTACCATATTATATCTGTATTTGTTGCTTTCCTGGCACCACACAAAACGTTCTGTTCCAAATAGCACTGTATTTTCTCAGTAGTGCACTTTACAGGTTGATAAAACTACTACACTGCTACATTGTGTACTACATAATTTAAAGGAAGATTCTGCCTTTTCTCATAGTTTGAGATTCGGCCCCAGTGTTTTGGCAATCTAATTACAGAGAAATGCAGACACCAACGCACAAGTATAAATGCTCAAAACGGCGTACGGCAGTTGCACAAGCTCTGCGTCAAGTCAATGGAGAAACATAAATTGGATTTATTTTTAGGATACCACTGGAGAAAAGCCAGCATTTTAACCTGATAAAACTGAAATGAAAAGTTACCCATGTGACTTTAACATTTCACATATTTATCTAATCATCTATTCTGATATATTAAAGCACTTTTCATGGATTTATTCATATACAGATAAGTTGACTATAAAATATGGTAAATTACCATGGGTCAGGGGTTTGACAGACATAGTTTGCCAGATCGCAAGAGTATGGAAACTGTAGTATTTTGTCCAATATTCAGAGCAGCAGTTATTTGCACTAGTGCTTTTGTTATAGTACAGATTTAACACCCATACATGTGTTTGGTACTCTGTTTATATTGTTTTGTTAATCTAGTAAGTTTAATGAGTACATGTTCTATTGTGTATTTATTGTAATGTGTTGCCGTAGCATTATGTGCCTGAAATAAAACTCAAACAAATATCATTATTATGGACACACCCCCCATAATCCTTGCTGACATTGTAGAATCCATTATTTTGTCAGACCTCATATTGACAATTCCTTCAGATTTGAGGAACATGATAGAAAACCTCCATAAATTAAACTGATTGGTATTATATTCAATTTTGTGATGGAGTGTCTTAATTAACTGCTTAATAATTACTCATTTTGCTAATGGGCTTCACATGGATTTCACAAATTAAGTCATATCCTTTTTTTCACAACAGATATGAGAAAGTGGGAAAATGAGAGAGATACTTAGGATTTTTCAAATATTAGACTTTTGTAGCTCTGTGTCAGCCCTATATTAGAAGAAACAGATTAGGACTGATTCTTATATAGAGCACATGCACTCAGAGGAATGTGTTCTGCTCTTACAGAGAAGTGTAGTTCATAAGGAAAATGACAGTGCAGGTGATAAATGAGGGGATAAATCCATAATAGCACAAAGATTGTTGTCAGGGGAGATGAATTGTATCTACGATCTGAGTTTGTGAGATCGATCTCATTGTGTGCTGTGTGTACACTTTGATCAAACGAGAGAGAGAGAGAAAGAAAGAGAGAGAGCAAGAGAGAGAGAGAGAGGGAGAGGGAGGGAGGATGTTCCATGCTGCGTACTTTGCTCCAAAGTGTTATTAGAGAGAAATACACAGACACATGTAAAATGTATATTTACACTATTTGTTTGTGTCTAGTTGGACAATTTTTAATGGTAAAATGCCAGATATAATCTAGACTAAATCAACAATAGTCTTAATGTTATTTTAAAATTAAAAAATTAAAATAAAAATGATAAAACATGCCATGTATTTTAGGGCCAGTTTACAAGTACAAAAATTCCATATTTAATCTTGTTTTGTGAGTTTCAAGGAATTCGGAAGTATTCAAAGCATTTTTAAAAAGGTATTTTAAATCTTTATTACTCAATGCATAATCCCTTGATTTTTAGTTAAAATAGATCCTTAGGCAATATTGTGTGTTGTAGACACACACTGACATGAAGTTTGTAATCTTCTCAATGTAAAAATGCACTCAAATAGGATCGTTCTTTGAAACCATTTATTATTGCACACTTTTCATATGACACCCCTGTGGCTGGAAGTTTCTATAAAATAATTTCTTAACCTGCACATTGTACAGTTTGGGATTCGGGTTATTAGGTTTTTTCAGCTTTTTCACCTGCAGTCTGAAGTCAGGATTGCTGTCCCTGATCCTACCAAAATCTATAATTTTTGTAGATTATTGATATTTAACACAAAATGTTTATGCTCAAAAAAAGCAGCTGATGCAATACATTGCGATTAAAATAAGTTGCCTCTAAATCCCCCCCCCCCCCCCCCCCCCCCCAAAAAAAAGACGTTTCAATACCACTGTTTACTGTGAATAAAAAAGAATACAAAATTCATCTAAATGAAACTTGTGTGTAATATAAGAAATAAACCATGGCGGGCTATGGAACAGAGCTAGTAATAGCTAGTTTCAAACATCCTGACTACTGCTTCAGTGAGAGAGGAGTTTAATTATTTTAACTCAGAATATTCATTGATCCCAATGCAGAATGCACATAATCATGCCAGCACAAATACAATTCTGATTAAAAGGAAGCTCATGTATACCAAAGATGTGATGAGTAATTAGACGCTGGTGAAATAGCACAGGAATATATAATAAATGTATTTCTTCTGACCCACATGTATTTAACTCTCAAATGCTTGAAAAGAGCTAAACCAATTTATTCAACAACTTTTAGGTTTTACTTAACACAAATACTTTGAATTTAATACGTAAAGTCCAGGGCGGCACGGTGGCGCAGCAGGTAGTGTCGCAGTCACACAGCTCCAGGGGCCTGGAGGTTGTGGGTTCGATTCCCGCTCCGGGTGACTGTCTGTGAGGAGTTGGTGTGTTCTCCCCGTGTCCGCGTGGGTTTCCTCCGGGTGCTCCGGTTTCCTCCCACAGTCTAAAAACACACGTTGCAGGTGGATTGGCGACTCGAAAGTGTCCGTAGGTGTGAGTGTGTGTGTGTCTGTGAAGGACTGGCGTCCCCTCCAGGGTGTATTCCCGCCTTGCGCCCGATGATTCCAGGTAGGCTCTGGACCCCCCGCGACCCTAAATTGGATAAGCAGTTACAGATAATGGATGGATGTAAAGTCCACATATAAATTAACCCATATATACAAATATTTTAATAGTTTTATGGAAATAGATAAATTATATTGTTATATATTACTATAAATATGGGTCATGACATGTATAAGATAATAACATTAATGATGTCAGGTACTGTTGCTCAATGAGTAATTCTAGATCACAAAACCCATCCCAAAAATATTGAATGGTGCGCCATCACACCAGTGAATGCATTTTTATTGATCCACAGTGGAGGGATTTTATACCCCTCTATGATGACCTTAAGCAAATTTATAGCTGCTGCGGTAGTTTAACACAACATATATAGAGCCACTGAAATTCCATGAAAAATATTATTAAGAAAAATAGCTGTAGGAAAAACTGTAATACACTGATAATTAAAAACAGCATGCCTTTTTAACTTTTTTTAATGACTCACATGACTGAGGGAGGATTGCGCAAAACATATGGTATTTGAAAAAAACAATAGGCAACGTTGCACTGAACTGTCTTTGCCTCCTCAAATCAGGCATAAATTATTGATACTGTCTCAAATTTGTTTAGTTGGTAGACTTCCATAAACAATGTCAGCATGTACAACAACTAGACTGAGGCACAAGCTGAAAGAATATTTGCTAACAGAATCACATTATTTTAACTCTTAGGGCTAAACAGATGTTTGTGTGAAGGCACAGGGCACAACAAGCTGTGGTACTGCCAAAATATGCCTTCTCAATGCATGTTGATGTTTTCCAAATTCCATTTTACTCTTTTGAATAATAAAACTCTCTTGTGCAAAGTATTGTTGGGAAAGAACAGCTTTGCTGTTTCTAGGCACAGCTTACAGGATTATCTGCTGCCTTAGTAAAATGAGTGTTAATTTTAGGGTCATTATGTAATTTTTCAAGGCACATTTTTCACTGCTTACTGAATTCAGCTACCTTAAGGTCCACCCACTGTGGACATTTAATTGTGTACACACTGCTAATATAATCTCCATATGAAAGCATGCGTGAAACGGAATGATTGCTTTAGAGCATCAGCATCATCGCCGTAGCTTAAGATCAACATGCTCAATGCAGTGCATAGGTTAGAGGGGTTTAAAGCCCCCCCAGCATTGGTTGGGTAACAGTGGAGATTCCCTGGAGAGATTGAGCTCCACCCAGTACCTTCAAGATGAGTTAGAGAGGGATTTGTGATCCAGAACTGATCAGCCAGCAATTTTAGCTGACCTTACTAACGTTCTTGTGCTTGCATGTTTTCAGTTTGTCACAGAAGTGTTTCAACTATAGGATAGGATAGCTGTTACTTGTCTGAAAAAACCTAGTAGTATCCTTAGTTGCAGAAGAAATTTTGGGTGTGTCCACAACCTTTTCTAAAATTCATAGAACTGCCAGTTTACTACTCTGTTATTTTGACCAAATTCAACATGACATATAAAGGTGCTGGTCATAAAATTAGAATATCATTAAAAAAATTATTTCAGTAATTCCATTCAAAAAAATGAAACTTGTATATTATACTCATTCATTACACACAGGCTGATATTTTCACTCATTCATTCATTATCTCTAACCACTAATCCAGTTCTGGGTCGTGATGGGTCCAGAGTCTACCTGGAATCATTGGGCGCAAGGCGGGAATACACCCTGGAGGGGGCACCTGATATATTTCAAGTGTTTATTTATTTTAATTTGATGATTATAACTGACAACTAATGAAAACCCCAGGTTTCAGTATCTCAGAAAATAAGAATATTACTTAAGACCAATACAAAAAAAGGATTTTTAGAAATGCTCGCTAACTTAAAAGTATGAACATGAAAAGTTCAAGCATGTACAGCACTCAATACTTAGTTAGGGCTCCTTTTGCCTGAATTACTGCAGCAATGTGGCTTGGCATGGAGTCAATCAGTCTGTGGCACTGCTTAGGTGTTATGAGAGCCCAGGTTGCTCTAATAGTGGCCTTCAGCTCTTCCACATTGTTGGGTCTGGTGTATTGCGTCTTCCTCTTCACAATACCCCATAGAAAATGGGTAAGGTCAGGCGAGTTTTCTGGCCAATTAAAAACAGGGATACCATGGTCCTTAAACCAGGTACTGGTAGTTTGGGCACTGTGTGCAGGTGCCAAGTCCTGTTGGAAAATGAAATCTGCATCTCCATAAAGTTGGTCAGCAGCAGGAAGCATGAAGTGCTCTAAAACTTCCTGGTAGACAGCTGCATTGACCTTTGGATCTTGGACATGCACCCCAAGCCATCACTGACTGTGGAAACTTCACACTGGACCTCAAGCAACATGGATTCTGTGACATAACTTTGGACCACTCAGCAGTCCAGTCTTTAGAACTAGAACTAGACTGAGAGAAGTTTGAGTTAATTAGCTGATTAGAGTGTGGCACCAGGTGTCTTCAGTGTTAAACCTTTTCACAATATTCTAATTTTCTGAGATACTGAATTTGAGGTTTTCATTAGTTGTCAGTTTTAATCATCAAATTAAAAGAAATAAACTCTTGAAATATATCAGTCTGTGTGTAATGAATGAGTATAATATACAAGTTTCACTTTTTGAATGGAATTACTGAAATAAAAAAAACTTTTTCATGATATTCTAATTTTATGAATCGACTGACAGGAATGAAACTTGGTGGGTAAGTAAGATATTGTGAGACATGGGAATGATTTGTGTAATGTAAGCAAGAACCAGTCTTACCGCTGTACCTGACTGACTATATAAGTTCATCCCATTGCGTGTGATTTCTATTCTAACTTGTGCTTTTGGGTTGGTAGCAGCCTTTGCAAGTGAAATATGCCTCGGAGAGGAGTTTTAAAGCAATTTAGGCAGTTGGAGGAGTTAGAGAGAGGTCGCATTGTGGGGCTGCGTGAAGCAGGATGGTCTTATCAACATATTGCACACAAAGCAGATATTACTATAGCATGCTATTGGTGGCAGAGGATAGAAGAAGGCACACACCTGTGACATAAAGGATCTGTGAGACCTAAAATAACCATGGAGAGAGAACCCATGGATTGTCCGACATGAGCAGAGTGACCTAATGGCTACGTCTTTGGACATTCTGTGAGCAGCAATGCCCTACAAGAGTCGTTCTGTTAGTGCCAGCACCAATGACGACTGCACCACGCAGGACCTCACACACACCAAACGTTATGTCAACTTCCCTTAACACAACTGTCAGCTTCTTAAATAATTCCTTGTCTTATGGCTTTTCTGTTTTTATTTATGTAAACCTACACACTGAATTTATCTTATACCAAATGATTACAGCTGATTTGATAGAATGTAAATTTGTCTTCTAATCTTTATGAATCTTTTTCTCTCTCATCTCCCCTCCTTTTTTATTTCTCACTTCCTCTCAAATCTATGAATAGCTGCTGCCTGTTGATGTGACCCTGGCTGAGCCAATGAGATTCATAGCAGTCTTTTAGCATGGATATTGAACTTGAAGCTGCTGCACAGCTAGCATGTTTTTTCTGTTTCATTTTATATTCATATCTACAGCCTTATTCATTTTCCGTTCTTCTCTCACTTATTCTCTCTCTCTCTCTCTCTCTCTCTCTCTCTCTCTCTCTCTCTCACTCTCTCTCTCTCTATCCACACAAACTCTTTAAATGGTAATCAGAGACAGCTACCATGGGGATACTGTCAGAAGACATTTGATTTCAAATCTACCTTGAGAAGGTGGATTAGTTTCAAGTGACTTTTGTCTCCTGGCAGTTTGCAATTGGATACTCAGCTTAGGTAGCTTTTTGTGCTTCTAATGATACTTCTAGCACTAGGGACCATTCTCAACAAAGCTAGTGGGTTAGTAGTTGCAGCTGACAGCAATCCATTCATGAAATCTCATGTATAAATATTATAACTTCTCCCAACACTGTATTGCTTAATGAATTAGTACAAATAAAAATTTGTTTCTACAGCACTTTTCGCAGACATGATTCACAATGTTTACTCATTCATTCATACCCTGTAACCAGTTTCTCCAGTTCAGGGGCATGGTGAGTCTGGCGCCTACCCAGAATTACTGGTACACAACACACACATTATATATATGTTTTTGGGATGACTACTGCATACGTAATATAGGCTGGCAAAGCTGGTATTATACACTTTCATAGTAGTCTACCCCAGTATGTATTGTTAACACAGCTGTGTTTTTGACAGTATCTCATTTACAATTCATGTACATATTAAAAGAGGTCATGATTTAGGATTCATTCATTATCTATAACCGCTTATCCAGTTCAAGGTCGCGGTGGATCCAGAGCCCACCCAGAATCACTGGGTACAAAGAGGGAATATACCACAGAGGGGGTGACAAACACACGCACTCTTGAGTCACTAATCCAACTACCAGCGTGTGTTTTTGGACCGTGGGAGGAAACCGGATTACCCAGAGGAAACCCATGCTGACACAGGGAGAACATACCAAACTCCTCACAGACAGTCACCCGGGGCAGAACTTGAACCCAGAACCTCCAGGTCCCCGAAGTTGTGTGACTGTGACACTACCTGCTGCACCACCGTGCCGCCCATTTTCAATTCAATTCAAATGTATTTGTATGGCACTTTTGTGTAGCCGTTCCAGTTTTAACATGAAATGTAAAACCCCCAGCTGAATGCTAATATATGTGCGTCAGAATGAAGATGCAAAGTTATGTTAGTTTTGAAGAATTTTTTTAAAAACATTTCTCTCTCTCTCTCTCTCTCTCTCTCTCTCTCTCTCTCTCTCTCTCAGATTCTGCTATAGTTAACGGTGTGTACTGGTCTGAAGCCTTGAATAAGGTCTTTGTGGATAACTTCGAAAGAGACCCCTCCCTCATTTGGCAGTATTTTGGCAGTGCTAAGGGCTTCTTCAGACAATATCCAGGTGAACTGAAGGCATTAATAGCTGTTACAGTGATGACAGACTGCGTACATGCATAAATGTCAGACCTTTTGGCCTAATACACGGAAATATAGCACTCATCAAGAATGTGTACTGGGGTGTGTATGTATGAGCAGGTGAGTGACATACAGAGAGTTGAGACGCAGTCTGAGTGTAATTAGCTTGGCTAGAGCTGTCTCCCTCTAGACATCTGAGGTAGAGAAGCAAGCTGAGAGGCTTTATTCAGATTGAGTGATGGCTGTAAGAGACAGGGAGCAGTGGGTGGGCCAGTTCACTGAGGATAGCTGACTGTCTAGAAGGCTGGTAAGCTTGGTGGGTTCTCATTCAAAAACACTGAGTATCTTTATTGTTGTTTTTTCTCTGTTTTAGCATTTAAAAATGCCAGCTGCTCTTTATATTGTGTAAGCATTTCATGATGAATGGACCAATATGTCTATTAAGAAATGTCTTATTACAATGACATAGATTCTATAGAATTTATAATATATTTAAAATGTGATATTGGTTCTTCTTTTCCTTTATAGGTATAAAGTGGACACCAGATGAACATGGGGTTATAGCATTTGACTGTCGAAATCGAAAATGGTGAGTGTAGTGACTTTGTGAAAGAAGTGTTACTTATCAAGAGTGCTACTGATATTAAACTGAGACCTTATGCTTAGGTTTTTTGTATGATGTAATACTAGAAAGGGAATTAAAACATCTTTCCATATAGGGAACTGTATGTGAGTCTATAATTAGATCCCCTGTTGTTCTTTAAAGAGAAAGGCACTATATAAGTTATTATTATTATTTTAAAAATACCATCCATGGCACAACATAATGGATATTAATGCTAAAAGGTATTTGTTAATGCAAGCAATAACTTGTTCTTTCCTTTAGGTACATTCAGGCAGCTACATCCCCTAAAGATGTGGTAATCCTAGTGGATGTGAGTGGTAGCATGAAAGGTCTCAGACTAACTATAGCCAAGCAGACAGTCTCTTCTATACTAGACACACTGGGGGATGATGACTTCTTTAACATTATTGCTGTGAGTATCAAACACATGTACTGTTTTAGTAGTTAACAGAAGTCATAATAAGGTATTTTACAGTAGCATGATGCCCAGGAATATCTCTGAACAAGAAACTAAGAAACAGAGGACAGAACAATTGAAATGCGCAACTATAAATGAAGTGTCTTTAATTACATATAGGGCCCGGACCGGCCATAAACAGACTAGGTGGTTGCCTAAGGACTCTGCATTGCTAGGAGGTAAAATGTAAGGTGGAGGTACATTATTGTCACTAAAGGTACAAAGAGTGTAAATATACCTTTAAAGATACAACAGTGGTAAGTCCAGGTTTGTTCCCTAAAGGTACATTACTTTCTTTTATCTAGAAGGAGAGATGAATATTTGTAATTTTTAATTACAGAACTGTGCAAAATAATACAACATAATATAAGTCAGGTAAAACGTTTGAGTAGCAGGTAGTGCCATTGTCACACAGCTCCAGCGTCCTGGGGTTATGGGTCAGAGCCCACTCAGGGTGACTGTCTGTGAAGCTTTTGGTTTGTTCTCCCTGTGTCCGTGTGGGTTTCCTCCGGGTGCTCCTGTTTCCTCCCACGGTCCAAAAACACACTTTAGTAGGTGGATTGGCCACTCAAAAGTGTCCATAGGTTTGAGTGTGTGAGTGAATATGTGAGTGTGTGTTTGTGTGTGTGTGTCACTGGACTGCACAGTGCGTTCCCGCCTTTCGCCCAGACCCACCATGACCCTGAAAGTCCTGTAGATTAAATGGAGCATATGACATCAACACAATCTAAATTTAAAATCTACTATTATAATAGAATAATGTAAAATTATGTTCCCTAACATAATGTACAGAATATGTACCCTTGATAGTTCCATCACAGTGACTGTGTAGCATTTAAATTGGAACTTTCAAAACAAAAAGCCACTGAATATGCAACTGAATTCAGCTCCATATCACAGAGGATGAGGGGTAGGTGATATAGGATTGTGGAACACATCTGACGGCATGATGCCCTAAATTTAACTATGTTAAAGTCCACAAGCTCTGACATTGCTGCAGATTCACAGCAGAGCACAGCCAATGCGCTGCTATTTTTGTGTTCTGGTGATGTATCAGGCTCTTGAAGGGTCGTACCATTTCATAGGAGAAGATTTTAAACACTACCTTGTAACTACATTCAAAGGGGTAAGATAACACTTGGAAAGAGAAGTAGGGGCAAACTTAAGGAATGAGATTCACCCTAAGACAAATCTATAATTATTTTATGTTGTAATATGTAATTGATACATATATTGATACCAATTTGCAAAAAACATGCAGATTAACAGCTGGCCTCCTCAAGTACTCAAAAGCTTGACCATAAGGAAACAATGATGTGAAAGCACATTTTTATAAGGAATCCTGGCTTCTGTAATGTAAACGTGTAAAGTATTATAAAATAGCACAAAAAATGTTTATAAAATCCTTTTTTTACCATTCCTACAGAAGAAAAGCCCAGAAACACTACATACTTCATTCCTATCAAGAGAGTTCCTTAGTATTCCATTTTCTGAGCATGCTGAAGAATGGTGTAGCCTTTAAGTGGAACACCTGCTGTTCACTGATGCAGTCTCTGTCTTTAGTGCTAACACACTTACTCGCTTCTACAGCTTGTAATTTACTCCACCCACACACTGTGTGCATGTGGGTGTGTGCATAAAGCGTACTCCATGTCTGAATACTGTGAGATCTCTTAAGGTAGATTGAACTGTGTTTTGACCCTTTAGACAAAACATTTTGTTTTTAAATGTGCCAAAAACTCTCTAGCATTACATGGTAGTAAAGATGATGTCTATTTTCCTACAACCCCAATTACACTGTTTTTGCATGTTATTTTATTGCCACTCCAGTTATTGTATTTTCACTGACCAACTTTATTTTATTTTGTAATTAGAAATAAATTTAGAATTAGATGCCTGAAAAAAATTCAATATAAGTTGAGGCAGAGGCGTTTAACAATGGTGTTACATCAGGTTTTCTTTTAATTACTGTGAGTTGATGAGTCTTTAGAGGGAAAAAATGGGTCATGAAAAAAATGTTTTTTTTTTTTGCCTAGTTTATTCAGGGAGTGCTTTAGTCAAAACATCTTGCATGCTTGAAAAGAAAATTAAGAATGAAAGAAAGATAAACTGAAACAAAAAGGATCTAAAAGAGATATAAATGAAAAAACTAACATCATATTTGAATCTTGAGAGATTGAGAGCCTGAAAAGTCTGCTACACATGTTGCCTTTGCAGAGCAAGCAGAAACAAGGCCTCCGTGTTCAAATAAAGATGATAGGGTAGAAAACTGAGAAACTTCGGCAAAGAAAACTGAGACAAAGGTAAATAACTTACAAATAAAAACAAGGGGCCCCCTCCAAGGTGTGATCCCAGTGATTCTGGGCAGGCTCTGGACCCACCACGTCCCTGAACTAGATAAGCAGTTACAGATAATGAATGAATGAATGAATGAATGAATGAACACAAGAGTAAAGACCAAACAGAAAACTAAAGTAAAAATAAGTAGCAATGAAAACCAAGACAGTTACTGCATTACTTACCGAATAGAATTGACAGAGTCAATAATGACCAGAAAACACCACAAGACAGGAAATTGAAATATGTCAGGAAAGCAGAGATGGAGAAAAAAAACAATAAACATAGGGACTTCACATAAGAAAGAAACTGGTAGAGTAATACAAGCGCAAGAGAGCCAGAGCTAGAACGAAAAGAACAGCAATAAAATCTAAAACAATGACCATGCTTTTAAGAGGAACACCTGTGAGAGACATGAATGGAAGTTCGTAGAAGGCGTAGCTAAGGACAACAGGAGTTGTACACATGAACATGGGGAAAATAAACAAAGCATGTGGAAGGGTAAATAAAACAACAGATACCAAGAAGGAAACAACCGTAAAGAAAAGACAAGAACTAAAAGACTAAGAAAAAAGACTATGACAAAAAGACTAAGACAAAGGAAGGTAGAAAAGTGAAATTTTCTAATTAACAATGGAAACACTTCCAAATTAAAATAAATATAATAATATCACTACTCTGATTAGACTTTTTTAATAATTTAGGACTTGAGCCCCATTTTACACTCTGAGTCTACAAAGCCACACTGCTATACCACATAATGGGGCCTGACATTGTCTTTCTGAAATAATCATGGGCTTCTTGTTGGACCTTAATGGCAGCATAGGTCACTCATAGGTCATAAATCCCAATATATGACTTCACATGAATATATGTCTCAGGGCCATAGGCAATGATTCATCTCCATGTCATGACAGTTGTTGGCTTTTGCACCCATTGCTCATAAAAGTCTATATGAGAAATCTTAATGTCCATTTTTCATGAAAACAAGCAGAATCATGGACTCATCGGACCACAACACGTTACCAATGTCTTTCCAGTGATACACTTGGGGCCAGAGAACTTAACTTTTAATCATAAGGATAAGCACTAAACTTATGTTCTTGCTGCTAGTATACATGCAAAAAAACATTAGCAATATAGATTTTGAGTTAGATTATTTTAACTTGCTAAACATTTTACAGAGTGAATAATTTGGAAATCATGTAATACATTACATAAGAGCCATGTTTCAATAATCAGAAATCTGCATTCCTCTTGTTTCCTTCATATTCCTATCTTTGGGAAAGGAGGTGTAAAAGGGGTATGCAGTAGGGTTTAGTGCCACCTGGGGCTTGTCTTGGATGGACATCTGTCAATCAGAAACTTATTAAAGACAGTAACCCTCATAGGAAGAAATGTGTCTGTAATACTGGCTTCAAACCGGTATGGATGAATGCTCTAAGCAAAATGTCATCTGATACTTAAGATAAAGGAGTAGGCTGGTGTGTCATTTCTAGAAGGATGGAAGGTTGTAAGAACAGAAGAGATCGCAGAGTAATTGGACTTTGAGTGTCAAAGAGAAGAGAAGAAGGCAGTAATGAAGGGAAAAATGTGCCAGAGGTACAGCTCAATTGTATGAAAGGGGGGAAAATAAGGGAAGTCTCCTTCTCCTAATTTTCAATTCAAAGTGAATCATCAATCCAGCAAGTCATATTCTGGGCCAATTAGATCACATTCGAATGAACACATTTGACTTGCAAAAAAGTGTTTTTGTACTCGGCCATCCTCCAAGCCATGATATTATCACATTTCAGCTTGATGATCTTTGATGGATTCGAATATTCCTCATTTGGTCCCAGTCCAATTTGCCATACTTTCTTTTCACAAAAAAGAAATCATTAGCTATTTGATATTGCATAATACCATGATTACATCAGAGGAATCGAATGCCTTTTTTAGTAGTGTCAGATGGACTAATAAAACAATAAAAAGAATTCTGTTGCTAGTTCTTGTATCAAATAATAGTTTCTTTATAATAATCTGAAATGAACAATAGTTCTTGTTGTGTGCTGAATAGAGGCGAATGATTTAATAGCGTAACTGGTGTGTCCACACTTGTCAGGGAGAGTGCATCCCGTTGCTTTACACCAAGATTACCACAGTACACCCGGCAAGGCAGGGTAGGACAGCATCATTTTCTCATTTACTTTGAAGTCTAATTTCTAGTCATGCATTAAATTAACAATATTATCAGAAAAAGCCAGGCGGTTAGTTGGGTGGTGGGGGCAGTGGTGGTGTTGTGTTGGGGGGGGTTAAGCCTTGCAAAAGCTGATGGTGGGGAGAGGAGAGCTGGAAGCCAAGCAGAAAATGAAGAAGGAAGAAAGAGCTGATTATCAGGGATGGAGGGATGCAGGAGTGTAAGGAGAGCACTCATGCCTTACATGGAATCTAGAGCTTTTACTGCAAGGGAGTTGTGGGGCTCTACTTGTGTTTTAAGGCTAGAATATCTGATAAAATGTACTTCAAAATCATTGCTAAAATATACCCTGTATATAGATGGTTCAACATACATATATATATATATAGCCTACCTGCAATCATTGGGCGCAAGGCAGGAATACACCCTGAAGGAGGCACCAGTCCTTCACAGGGCAACAACACACTCACATACAGACACTTTTGAGTTGCCAATCCACCTACCAATGTGTGTTTTTGGTCTATGGGAAAAATCCAGAGCAGGAACTGAACCCACAACCTGGAGCTGTGTGACTGCCACACTACCTGCTGCACCACCGTGCCGCGGTACTGTATTATATTTAATATTTTAATACAAACCTGACAACATTACCAATGACACATGTTAAGGACATGGCCCAGAAGGCAGAGAGAATGTTGCTGGCTCTGGTGCAGATATATTGCTAACAATGCTAACAAGGCTAGTTCTTATAGATGATATTAGCAAAAAAGTAAAAATATAATTGTTCCACAAACGAAAATGTTGAAGCATGGCTCACTGAGGTGAAAATAACTAGTAATGTAAAAGATGCTGAATCTTCATCAGCACCCAGTTCTAGTGCAAGCTCATTAGAGGCAGCTTTATCCCACACAAAAATATATATTGGGTATTTTTGGGTAAAAAAAAAAAAATAAATAAAACTCTTTTGAAATGTATTCCTCATGTTCTTCATGTGCTGCTATTTTTTTCCAGAGTAGGTTTTGTTCTTTTTTCTAGCTCTTATGGATTGTGAATATAAAAATTAGTCAGACTGCACAAGTGATGAAACAAGAATGATTAGTTGTTTACTTTTCCATTTAATTATAAAAGAACCGATAATAACGGTTTTTGAGAATAACTTGGGTCTAAAGAAAAGTGGGTCCACTTTGGTCTCAGGCTGATGTTTGATGATCACAGTGGTAGAGTACAGTCTACCACAGTACTTAAAGCTTTCATCTTTGGAAGACAGGATAAAATCAATATACATTCTTATTTCATATCTGAATAAATCCACAGGTGTTTGTCTCCATTTTTGCATTGTTAGAAGGTCACACTATGGATCTGAAGTTATGTATAACTTTCAAGAACATGTGGCTGAGAAAAGATATATACAAAAAAGAAGAAAATGTTCAAATGAAACAAATTCACTCCTGCTGTTTTAAGAATGATCAATGGACTGGGATGATTTTGAGAAGCAAAAAAGAGGCAACTTCTGAGATTAAACTAGTTAAACAATAAAGGTAAATGGACACTATGATTAAAAATAGATCATATATTTATTCATTGATGTATTGTTGAACACATTTTCTGTGCTCAGTAGGGTCAAAAAGTTGTGATGCTTTTAGTTTAATTGTTTATAACCACAAGGTGCTAGGAACTATTTATTTATTTATTTTTGTAGCAGGTTTAGGTGTCCAGAGGTCTTATTCAGAAATATTCAGAAATAATTCAAAATTTACTTAACCAAATTACTTAACCAATAGTGAGTCATATCCCACTCTCCCCACGCTGTTTCAGAAAATGGGTGTGAATGTCAGAAACTGTGCTTATGAATACATAATCTACTTTCTTTCATAAAGTAGCACTGCTACTGTGTGTGTCTTGATAATTAGACATTCTTGTTAGTGGCATCCTTTTCTTGTTAATAGTCCTCTGTGGCTAACACTGATCTGATTACATAGCTAAAACCATGCAATTTAATTTTCTCTTAATGGAGCCTCTCATGCTTTCAGACATACACACAAGCACACATAAATTAGCCAATTATCTTTTTGGATTTTGAGGTACAGGTTGAATTTTAGAAATGGGCTAAACAAGCAGTAAGGTTTTATATAAGGCAATTCTAGGTAGTATTTTTGCTTTAAAATTACTACTTAAAAATGATTGTGATGCTTCATTGACCTGTATTAGGGAGAACTGAGCTTCTGTGATTGCTAGTAAGGTCTCACTCAGCACTGCAGAAATTACACTAACTTTTGCTCAACAATGCTGTAAAATTGAATTACATTCTGCATCTGTAAGGGGAGTCCAGGAACAAAACTGCCAACTCTCACCTAGAGTTCCATTAAAGAAAGACAGTAATAAGCTTAGTGAAATGAATATTTTTTCTTCTTGTATTCACATGTGCAGTACAATGAGGAATTCCGTTATGTGGAGCCTTGTCTTAATGGAACCCTGGTACAAGCTGACGTCACCAACAAAGATGTAAGTCAGTGTGTACAGAATGTTTCTTTATATGTGCGTATTTTTAAATATATTTATGCATTTTATTCACAATTTACCAAGTTTTAAAAAGTTAAAAAGTTCGTTTCTGAAGATATGTTGGATACACAGCTTATTACTTCTTATACATTACATAATTTTGTCTTAGGTTTTGTTGTTCAGACGGAAGATTAATATGTAGATTACTATTAGTGACAATAAACACATCAGTAGACTGAAGCAACCTGTGTTTTTGTTAGGGGATCACATGTGTACAGTGCAATGTATAGCCCAACTTCAGTAGGGAGGTTTAAATGAAAATCCTGTACTTAGGACACCAGACTTGACTTTTCTTAACCCCAAAAACTTGAGACTCAACTCTGACTCACATGAACATCCCTGACAGACACCTGAATGTAAAATGAATATAAATGTAAGGCATTGAATAACTTCCAAATGTAGCTATAGATAGATATATTGATAGATAGGAAACTGAAAAAAATTTCGATGACAATATTTAACAGTTATTGTATACACAGATATTTCAGAGGCACATTAGCAGAAGCTTAATGCATATCTGGGTCTTTAGCTAATAGAAGGTATCTATGCTATTGTCAGAGCCCATACATTTATCCTGTTTGTGTCCTCCTATGTATTTCTCAGTGAGGTCTCCCTAAATATACGGTATATGTAATTCCCACAGAGCTGAATATCTATAATGTAATCTGCCGTCCTGACTGCTGCGCCATATACTTCACACATATTCCTCAGTGGAGTGTTTAATACTGAATACCACACTGCGATCACTGTTGTCATTCCTGTCTGATACGTGTGCTATCAGAACCAAATCATATGATTGCCTGGCAGTACAGACCTGTTTTTACAGTAAGGTCTGATAGCTGCTTTCACTTCTCTCTGTTTCTCTCTCTCTCTCTCTCTCTTTGTTTCTTCACATGCTTTGTTTTCTGTCTCACTTTCACACTGTGACTTTGTCTTCCTTCTTTCTGTTTCTCATACATTCTCATTTTACTCTACCTTTGCCTTTCAAATGTTCTCTTTTGTGTCTCTCTTACTCCATCCACTACTCCTTGAGCTTGTTTCTCTCTTTGCCTTCTCTCTCTCTCTCTCTCTAGTAATGGGATCGATGGAGCCAAGGCAGAAGATATTACTCTGATTACTCTTGACAAGAGACATCACAGGGAGAGCAGTGGGAGGGTGTGTGGGAGGGTGGGAGGATGTTTGGGGGGGCAGGGAAGGACAGAATGACAGGAAGGTGAGGAGAGGGAGGTGAAAATGGACTGAAATGTGAAACCTGTCCTCTTGTTCTCAGTTGAGGGTTTGTGACCAGTCATGTACAGTTACTCTGCTACCTATAACAGCAGCAGTTTTTCTGTGGCCATTTGGGGAATTCTTTTGACTAATTTGTTGAACATGAGTGGAACACAATACCTGCTTTGGAAAAACAGAACTGAGAAAATGTATGTTAAAAGTATGTAATCTCGGAAGTACAATAACAGTACAAGTACAGGAGATCTGATTAAATATCTAAGATCTGTAAATATCTGGATTTATATAAACTGTAGTCCCAAACTTTTCATAGGTATAAACATAATTTACACCTGCTCCTGAGAAATTACAACAAATGTGTAATGTATGAAAGACGTTGTAAGTGTCACCTGACATGCCTGCATTTTAAAGAAACACTATGTAATATTTTTAGGTTAAAATTGCAGCTTTGGGCGGTGTAAAATTTTAGGGCTAAAAAGGCAAAGAGTGTAAATATACCTTTAAAGATACAACAGTGGTAAGTCAAGGTTTGTTCCCTAAAGGTACATTACTTTCTTTTATCTAGAAGGAGAGATGAATATTTGTAATTTTTAATTACAGAACTGTGCAAAATAATACAACATAATATAAGTCAGGTAAAACGTTTGAGTAGCAGGTAGTGCCATTGTCACACAGCTCCAGGGTCCTGGGGTTGTGGGTCAGAGCCCACTCAGGGTGACTGTCTGTGAAGCTTTTGGTTTGTTCTCCCTGTGTCCGTGTGGGTCAAGGTTTGTTCCCTAAAGGTATATTACTTTCTTTCTCTAGAAGGAGAGATGAATATTTGTAATTTTTAATTACAGAACTGTGCAAAATAATATAAGTCAGGTGAAACGGTGTCGTTGTCACACAGCTCCAGGGTCCTGGGGTTGCGGGTTCTAGTCCCGCTCCGGGTGACTGTGAGGAGTTGTGTGTTCTCCCCGTGTCTGCGTGGGTTTCCTCCGGGTGCTCCGGTTTCCTCCCACACTCCAAAAACCACACGTTGGTAGGTGGAAAGGCAACTCAAAAGTGTCCGTAGGTGTGAGTGTGTGATTCTGGGTAGGCTCTGGACCCACCACGGCAATCAACTGGATAAGCGTTTCAGACAATGAATGAATGTATGAATGAATTGCAGCTTCACAATCATTGTGATGTTCCAATGATATTTAATATGGGGAACAGGGCCTCTGTCATTGCTCAACCCTGCAGAAATGTAATTTTGGAGGTTGCAATATTTTATTGCAGCGCAATTAAAATGAAACACACAAGGAGAAGTCCCAGAAGCAGAAGTGTTTCTTTAATTAACAGTAATTCAATATTAATTATAATATGTGAACTAAATAATGATAGAATTTATAAAATAAATACATTTATTAATAATAATTATAATAACAATAAACAAATCTAACAAGATTTAAATCACTGTTTACTATCGAGATCCATTCTTTTGTATTTGTGCAACTTTTAGAGCCGGCTTTGAGAAGGGAGTCCAACAGATCCCATGTTGTTCTCATACCTGCAAAAATTCTGTCCATTCTTGGCTCCTTGGACATTGGAATGTTACATACAGGAACTTTTTAAGTCCTCAGTCATCCGCGCATTGTGACAGGGTTCTTTGCATGCTGCTCATACCATGCTGCTCTGTACAGCCTCAAGTTTGTACCTTTTACTGCTTCTTCAATGATTCAAGGCAACCTTCCATACAAGTTTTTTACATATTTGTTTTAGTATCTATCTATTGTTACACTTATATAGCATCTTTCTAGTGACCCAGGGACGCTTTACAATCCACACTGCTCAGAACGCTCAGAACACTCAATCCACACACACTGGCGAGAAGTGGCAGCCAAACGTACACAGCGTACTCTCGACCAGGTACGACTGTCCACCTGGAGGACTGCATCGGGCACTAGGATTTCACCCAGGACAGAGTGCCAATCCATATCTGGGCTCACACTCATTCACTCACACATACAGACATTCATTCACATACACACTCATTCACTCACACAGCAGGACAGTTATTAGACAGAAGCCAGTTCACCTACCCTCCATGTTTTTGGACTGTGGGAGGAAACCGGAGACTCCGGAGGAAACCCACGCAGACACGGGGAGAACATGGAAACTCCACCCAGATGGGACTTGGACCCAAGATCCCAGCGCTGGGAGACGAACGTGCTAACCACTAAGCCACCGTGCCGCCCAAAGTAGTCTATTTGATAGAAGAAAATCAATATGGAAGGTTAGAGCAGCCCATGATCAAAGTTCAGTCATTTTTCAGTGTTTTGCTACAGTGAATAGAGCTTTAACATCAAGAATAACTCCACAAAAAGTGAATGGCTGAGATGTGGCACTATAGATTATGACATGCATCCCAGTGACTATGACTCAACAATCAGACTTACATACTAATGGCTTGTGAACTTACTTGGATTCCCTTCCATGTGACTTTGAACTCAAATCTGACTCAACTCAAGTCAGACTCACACAACAGTAACTCAATAATCGACTCAAGAATCAACCTCCAGTAGTTTGAGACTTGGATGTGCATCTCAAATCCTGATGACTCGATACATGGGTGCTCATTACAGTGACTCATCTTGACTCAGTTCAGGCTTACACTAAAGTGACTCATGACCCAAGCATGAATAAAATTAGCATATATTTGGACTTAAAGTAGCCTGCTTTTTAGTGACAACCTTTCATGTTTCTGTTCTGTGTACTGGGACATGCAGTGAGATTGTGAGTGTCTAATGTGCTTACATTCAAAGTGCTTTTAGCTAGAACATAGCTTTAGACAGGATAGTATAACAAGCCCTATCATTCATTTCGATTCCTTTAAGTGAGGTAGTCTAACGTGCAACTTTAATCGCAGTGGGCTAGGCTCAGTTAGGCTCCTGCCAGCTATCACAGGAATGAAGTTTAGAATGAGAGGAGAAAAATAGGCAATGGGAAGAGGAACAGCAGGTGCTTCGGTGTCTGAAAGAAGCCACCTGCTGACTGGAACATTATGAGATTTTTTTTTGTCCTCTCCCACTCTCCCGTTTCCTTGTGCATTCTTTCTCTAAAAACTATTTTTTAATCCACCTCTTTAAAATGGCGTTCAACGATTTTTTTTCCACACTGTTCCCCATTTTAAAAACCTCCTTCATTCTTTTGAAGTAGTCTAACTGTAAAGTTGAGTTCAAGATGGTTCTGCTGTTTCAAAGTCACAGTAGAAGTCACACTCTACTTTTCTTGCTGACTTTGATAGCAAAGCGCCATGGCCTTTGACATCCCAGGCAGGTGATTGTGGGTAGTCTTATCAGTTGGCTGATGGGTAAAGTAGTCCCTGGATATCAGTAAGTTGCTTTGGTTTTCTCTTATCTTCCTGCCAAGTTCTAGAAGTCATTATGCTATCTTTCTTACCTGAGCCCCAAAGGTTAGAGTAGAGGTGGTCAGATAGTGCTCCTCCTTCTCTCCCTTGTTCCCTCCCTCCCTCTTATTTTCCTTGTCTGTCCTTCACCGAGTCTGTTCTCTCTCTCTCTCTCTCTCTCTCTCTCTCTCTCTCTCTCACTTCTCCAGCTTCTTCTGAATCTCTTTCTTCTTTTGAGGTTGAAGCCTCTTTCAAGCAGCTTCCGTCTCAGTCTTTCTTCCAGTTTCTCCCTTTTTTTCTTCGCTGTTTTACTTCTTTGCTCCTTCTGCTCACCCTCTTTGTTTTAACCCAGTTGATACCTCTTCACAATTTATTATTTCACTTATGACACACACAACTGTTCCAAACTTTGAAGCCACTTCTCATATTAATGATTGCTGTTATCGTATTCAATAATAACTTGCACAATGCGTCCACAAATGCATCTTCTGGGCATCTTCTTCACAATTGCACAGATATGACATGAAACCGACGTCCAGACACAGGTGTGTGGGTCAGAATTGTAATCTATTTTAGCGCAGATGAAAAAATCCTGCAAAAATTATGCAATTCCAAGAAGAGACTGGCAGAGACTAATAATATTAATTAAAAAAATAGTAAGAAAAATAGTAAGAATATCAATCTATCTATCTTCTTTTTCATCCTGACAATTGTTTATATATTATATTGCTACAATTAATATCTCAAACAGTATTATTCTTGATAATAATAAATTTGTTTAAATTGTAGCTCCTGAGGCTGCTTTTTAAAATAATTATTGAAATATGGTGTTGTGTTAAATCTTTTTTCTTAAACTGATCTCAGTTTAGTACAATATTGTTTTACCCTTCAAATATTGAAAACACGCATAGTGGTCAATTTGTTCTTATGCCAGTGGTTCAGACATCCAGATTTGCTGCATGAGAGAAGAAAAGAACTATGATTATCTGAACAGAATTCACATATGCTCTTAGGCAGGATTAAATTTCCAAATCTCAACTATCTCCAACCAGCAGTCTGTTTTACTGAGAGGGAAAAAAAGGCAGTTCGTATTATAAAGCAGTGTCAGTAAGTGATGAATTAACATTCAAATATTACTTTAGCCTGGCTGATTTTAAACTATTCTAAACTTTCAAGGATTGGGTTGCCCATCACATACCAAAATTTAGTTCAAAACATCCAATTAAAAACTTTCTTACGGAACTTCTGTAGGCGCAAAACCATGCAACAGACAATGCCTGCAGCAACAAATTAGGCCAATTCCCATTCCTCATTATAATTCAAAAGCGAGATAATCAATTATTGGCCTCCTGTAAAAGGGAGCAACCTAGTAACTCAACTTACAAAAATACAGGAGCTTTTTGTGTCCCTGTGTTCATGGATCTGTGCAGCTATTACTATCCTATGGCATGTATGGATTGAACACGTGCAGCATATTA
The DNA here is from genome assembly GCF_029633855.1 of Hoplias malabaricus. Classification (NCBI taxonomy): domain Eukaryota; kingdom Metazoa; phylum Chordata; class Actinopteri; order Characiformes; family Erythrinidae; genus Hoplias; species Hoplias malabaricus. The sequence goes on from NC_089813.1 coordinate 15,767,213, forward strand.
ACATAAGTGTGAAAGGCAACAGATTGAAAGTACAGATTTCAGGTTTTCCAATTCTGCAGATGAGCCTTTACTAAATGTGTGGCAGAAATGTTGTGGCAGACTGTTGAGGCATTGCTTCATTAACTTTGTATGTGAATTCAACATGGTTAGTTTTGCCTCAAGACAAGTAGTCTGTATGGTAGCCTGAAAACATCCTCAATTAAAAATATACTTATTTCAATAAGACAATAAGACCCAAGTAAAAGAAAAGTATTCAGAACTTTTGATGCTGGATTGACACGTAATCCACCTATATATTTTTAATTTCTGAAAAACACACTGACATACTTTACATACATTAGCTAATGATTCATTGATATTTGAATTTTGAACATATTTTCAAATGTCTCATCCTAAATCAACACACTTTGTTGTCATTACAAAATTACGACCAACTCTATTAGACTATTCTAATAGAGTAGGTTTTTCATATTCTGCTCAGAATGAAAGTAAAACATTTTTAAGATTTAAGATGGAAAACTGGTGTATTTTTTTAAATGAATTGTTGATATTTTTTACTACAGTTGACTGAATTTCTATCCATAAAATAAATGTAGTTATACAACATTCATTTGAAATGCATATTGTTCTGCAGGATGCCAGTGGAATTTCAACATTTGTGGTGGTGTTAATGCATTATGCCTGCATAAAAGCAACTACAGCTGATCAACCTATGCACAGAACCCTTTTTGCAATCAAACACAGTCACTCAGCTGTACATTTTAGCACACCTGCCTTCATTAATATGCTTAAAAAAACTGTTCTGCTGAAGAAGTAAAAAAAAGAGACAACCTTGAAGTGGAACTGTATATTATGTTTTTAGCAGGACACATCTCCATATAAACATATTATATGCACAAATAATGCACATATAAATGTGTTTCAGTATTGTAATCCATTTAAAATTCATCATTTATTCTTTGCCTTTAGCTATTATATGTATCTAAAATACACTCATGATCAAAAACATTGACAGACATGTATCTGGTTCTGTTGCAGATTTTGTTAAAGTGACAAATACTTTGGTATTCACATCCTTATTCCTTTCCTTGCATTAGGGCCTTCTCCCAAATGCTATTTTGAGATCTCTTCATATGTTTAGATCTGGATTCACTGAGAGACACACATGCAGTGCCCACATTTCCAAAAAGAAATCACCTCTCCAAAGGTTAATTGGAAATGAAAAAGATGTAATGCAATATGCTTTGAGCAATTTTATTTAATAACATTTTGCTTTTCAAATGCTTCCCACATACAAAAACACTCATGAGCAAAGCCAGCAACAAAGATGTGCAACATTTTCTGAATGTAGGTGAAAGTGACATCAATGTTGTATGTGTGTGTATGTGTGATAGAGAGAGTGAGAGTATGAGAGAACCAGAGAGAGAAAGAGGGAATTGTGGGGTTTATTTAGATAAAAGCCATTCCCCTGCATTCCTTGAGGCTGTGTTTAATAATGAGACACACGGATGAGGTCCATTGGGGTCTTTAAACCCCATTACACACACACACACACACACACCTCCAGCAAAAAGCCTTGGAAAGAATATTCTGGAAATGGTGTTTTGTTAATCTACTCTGAACAACAGTGACATTTTAGGTTGTAACTTTTAATTCCATTGCTTTCCATCATATTTGGTCTTGGAGCAATATCTGAAAGCTACTGCTATGGATACATTCAGTGTAATTGTTAATTTCTCTAAGCTGTTTGGAGCCATATGTCCATGCATGAAAACTAACCTGCTTTTTTTCATTTGGTTGCAGCATTTCCGTGAACACCTTGACAAGCTCTTTGCCAAAGGTATAGGGATGCTGGATGTGGCTCTAACTGAAGCTTTTGAGCTGCTCAGTAATGTGAGTATAGAGAATATTAGAAAATTAGAGAAGTTTCTTTTTTTTTTTGCCTAGTGCTAAAATATCAAAAACTTTTTTTTTTATCTGAACATGTCATTACATGTTGATGTTTATTCATTTTGATAATGGGTTTTGGAAAAGACCAAAGCACTATAAACACCACCCACTGAGACAGTAATCTCAAATGAAGCAGAAAATTAAAAAAATTCATTCCACCATTTAAAATGATGATTAAGAGATAATTAGGAAGCTATTCAGTAAATTTATTTTCACTTATAATTCAATCACAAAATACTATTATCTCATTCCTGGGCTTTGGAGTTTCATCCAAAACTTTTGTTTCTAAGACTTTAAAGACCCATTCAGCACTACCAAGGAGTTCTAAGGTATGGTTGAGGTATGTGAACACACAGTATTTTTCACTATTTTCCATAATATCAATGTATACATACATTTAACAATGAGTAATATGAATTTGAGAATACATTAACAAAACTGAATAAATAGATGAGATTTTTAAATATATATTTGATTTTATTTCTAATTACTGTATTTGCAGTGAAGTAAAATCAAATAGGATAACTTCATACCCTTGTTCACATTAATACCTTTTTAACTTCCATTCACACTATGAGGTCACCCTTGGCATGAGTTTTGCATTTTCTGTATTTTTAAGAACAGTAGAACCGTTGATGTCTGAAGCTCAACTGAATATTAATTTTTCCCTAAGTGCATATCAAGTGTATGGCTCTCACCTTCATAAAAACGTCTTCCTGTTCCCTGTAATTTAAATGTAAATTTAAGTTCCCTGTAATTATGGAGTGAACTCTGTGCTAACACTGATACTTGGCTGCTTCAGACCTTATTGCTTTGTGATTACATTCCGTGATAAACATATCGATAGAATCACAGTCTGAAACTCAATTGCCATTTTTTAAAACATATTCAGAAAATAGCTTAAATCTCATTATTAACACTACAGTGATACAATATCAGAGAACTGATAAGCTCTTCTTTTTCCCCTGGTTATTTTGTTTCAAGAGAAATGATATGGCATTAACTCAGAAAAAGAAACTTTTCTGTTTCACCACAGGTAAATTGTCCAGAGTTAAGATGTGCACAATCATAGAAATTTACAGTTCACTGAGCTGCCAGTTTATTAAGTACACCTAGTTTTGTATTTACAGTCACTGGTCATTTTATAATGTATTTGTATACCACTTATTTGTAAGAACACAGTTTAGTACAGTAGTACACCAACCAAGTAACATCTGGTTCCATGGGTATTTATTTTTACAACAATACATTGGCTAGAATGAGTCATATTTAACCAGCTGAGTACCACCTTTTTAAATACATTTTTGAATAAATAAATTGAGAAACATAGGAATGCTTTTGATTCTTATAACCTAAAATATTAAGGTGTTGGAATTGAATGCATCAGACACAAAAGTCTGTCCACACTTAGAGAGGTATGTTGGAGTGCATAAACCCCTCACTACATGAATAAATGTGCATTTGAAAGTTCAGTGATGCTAAAATATGTGGTAATAAACAAATCAGAATATGTTTCATACTTTAGATTTGTAGAACTACTCGCCTTCCAAAAGTGAGACCATAACTTGGGTCTGCAGCCGATCTCTTTTGAGGGGTTGATGTTGAGGTGGTCAGGACCTACAAAAATCTCTGAGTTAATCTGGACGACAAGCTGAACTGGTCAGCAAATACTGACACCCCTATCTATCTAAATAAGGCAGAAAGTGCTTAGATGAGTTATCCTTCACCATATTCTTTTCAAGTGGCTGCATGTGTGACATACACTACATGAACAGTACATGCTCACCTCATTATAATTCATACTGGAGTCTGTATTTGTTGTGTAAAATTACCTCTGTAAAAGGAAATGCCAAATGTAGGAAAGTGGAGACCTTATTACCTACTTTCATGCTTTTCACAAACACAGTGTTGTGTAGTATTGGTTATGCAGCATATGCTCCCATTGTAAAGCACTTGAGGAAAAAGGGATTTTATGTCTTTGACAAAAGGGTTTAGTTAATATGCGACTGAGGTAAAATGGATTTGAGAAGTGAATTATAATAGATATGATTAGAAGGAGAGTGTTGAGGGCTGGAGATGTCTTTTAATAAATCAAACAGTAATAATACTGCTAAAATTGTACTACAATGTTACTACTAACAAAAAAATGTGTGAAAAGAAAATGTGTCTGTTAAAATGGGCTGTCACCATCCTCTGCTTTTTGATATTTTAGAACTACAGAAGAACACTGTACTCTGAAACTACAGACGGGGAAAAAAGAATGGCCATTATTTAGTAGTTGAATAAAATGAGTAGATTTGTTCAAGTAAATGATGTCGTTAGGATAAATAAAAATGTTTGTACAATGAGGAAACAAGTGAATCCAGTGAGTGCAGGTGACATATCAGCTTCAGTGTGTGAACTCAAGTGCCAACCTACCAGTTTGTTCATTTTGTATCTTTTACATGAAGCACACCCTAATTTGTGCAGGTGTCGCAGATGTGAGCCAATAAACACAACTAGTGCATATATTTATTTTCCTGGATGTACTGAGAAAGCTTGTGTTTGCAGTGGAAGTTTCTGAATATTGCGCACCACATTTACACAAATAACAGTCTATATTTTTTCCAATAAACCAGCCAAATCAAACAGGGCATTTCCCCTGTTTTAACAGTTTTTGCCACTGAATTAAATATTGTGTATTTCATTTATGACTTAAAATTATGTTGAAGTCATGTCATTTGACAGAGGCACTTATTTTGAGGACCAGATCTGTGTTGAGCGAATTATTCCAACCATAAATCTGCAGTTGCTGTTAAAACCTTTCTGTATCCACACATGCACTGCTGTGAAAATATCCCAGGGGCTTTGACAGCTCCACTGACACTAGGAATATTTCTGTTGTCCTACGTTTGTAGCTGTAGGACACTGAAGGTTTCCAAGTGTGGAAGACCCATCACTACGTTTTAATACTGTAGTTGCCTCTAAAATAACTATGATGCATGTTCACATTTTTTCATGCTGTGGCTGTTTTGTGACAGATAATGTTGAATAATTTTTCCCTCCACAGTAGTTATGTATTATATAACTCTTTTAACATGCACTATTTTCTGTGCAGAATTTAAACGTCTATTAGATTTAATAATCAGTGTAAAGAAAGCTTTTAGATAAATGCATCATGAAGACACTACTGTGCCATTTTGCTTTCTGGCATTTACCATTAATGTGGCCATTAAATTTGAATATTAACTTTCAGCACTTTGCTTTCATTATAGGTCAGCTGTTCACTTAATTAACATAGCATGCGTGTATATATTGATAAATCAATAGTGGTTGACTTGATAAAGGGTTATCAGCTTGTTTGATGGAGACTTGTTGTTTTATGAGCTTAGATGAGCAGTAGAATTGCTGATAAACAATCTCTAAGCTTAATGTGACTTAATGGAGGGAGTAATTAATGAAAGCCTACCAGAGAACTGGCTCCACAGAACAGCACTCTGGGGTATAAACATCAGGTTACTATGGCACTTAATGGCCTCTGCTGATAAACTGACCAGTAGGACTACTGATGAAATTAGAAGCTTTTTTGTTTGTTTGTTTGATTTGTGACATGTACAGATGTGTATCTTTCTGTTGTGGCTGTAACTGTAAAGTGCTGCCTAATTGTTTTATTGATTAGTGCAATTCTTAATCATAATATGCTTTTATATTTTGCTCGTATTATTTTCTTAACATATAGTGCAGAAAGTGTAGACATATTGCTTTTGGAAGTATTTTCACCTGTGTATATGTGTGTGTGTGTGTGTGTGTGTGTGTGTGTGTGTGTGTGCGCGCACACGTGTGTGTGGTCAGTTTAATGAAACAGGTCGAGGTAGTGTGTGCAGTCAAGCCATCATGCTGGTGACAGATGGAGCAGTGGACACGTATGACACTGTATTTGCCAAATACAACTGGCCGGATAGAAAGGTACAGTACAATTTAATTACATACATTTATTTATTGCAGCAATTGTATCATTCTCCCCTTCTTTTTATTGTGTCAGGCCTAAACACAAGGTTAAAAAAGGATGAATAGGCTAGTTACTGTTACTGTTGCTACTGGAACTGTTACTTCAGTTGTTATAATTTGTTTGAACTGCTGATATTGAGTTATCCTCCTTATTTTTGTGCTCTGATAGGCTTAGACTGTTTGACTTTCAGTTTTCACTTTGAAAAGTTTGTTTGCGAGTATATTGAGATGAGATTAAATGTACTTGGGGTCCTGGTGTAATACACCAATCAACCATAACATTATTACCAACTCCTTGTTTCTACACTCACTGTCCATTCTCTCAGTACCCCTGACTACTTCTACAATTACAGTCTGTAGTCCATCTCTTGCTCTGCATACATTGTTTGCTCCCTTTCACCCTGTTCCTCAATGGTCAGGACCACCACAGAGCAGGTATGATTTAGGTCGTGGATCATTCTCAGTGCTGCAGTGACACTGAAGTGGTGGTGGGGTGGTAGTGTGTGTTGTGCTGGTACGAGTGGACCAGACACGTCATTGCTGCTGGATTTTTTTAAACACTGTATCCACTCAATGTCCACTTTGTAGATGTAAAGTCAGACACAGTAACTGATTTGTTGAGGCGCAGTTTGTGTTGTTCATCCTCTAGTCCTTAATTAGTGGACACTGGATGCTGTTGACTGGATATGTTTCAGCCAGCAGTAAAACTGAGGGGTTTATAAACTCGAGCAGTCCTGTTGTGTCGGATCCACTCGTAACAGTGCAACATCCACACCACCACGTCAGAGGCGATTGCTCTAAGACTGCAAGGGAAGCTCAGCTTCCCCTAAAATGTCAAAAAATAAGTGATCAAATATATACTGTTGTGTGTATATAAGTCATTGAATAAATATGCACTACAACGCGCTCCACTCTTGTTCAGAATCAGCTTCTTATCACTGGTAAAGACGCAGATTTCCTCTCAATCATTCCCCCAGCTTCACAGTGCTTTAAACAGGCTTTTTTGATTGACAGCGAAATGAGCGAATCAGCGATCCTTTGGTGTAAAGATCCATGGGAGCATTACATTTTCATTCTGTTCTGAGTTGAACCGGAGATTTTCTTAAACCTCTTAGCGGCATTGTCTTTGTTAAAAACGACTAGTGACAAATCGAGCTTCTATTTTTGCTGGGGTTCGTTGTAGCTGCTTGTGTTCGAAGACTGACTTCTATCACTCTTTCTGACTTCTATCGCAGTTTCTAGCGGGTGCTGCTGAGCCCCTCCACCGTCACAAAGCACTCACAGGCGGACACACTTCACATGGGCCAAGGCCGTTTAAGCAGCCTAGCTCTGCTGGCCATTGAGAGGACACCAGTCCCTGGAAAAGACGCCATGTTGGTACGACACAGTCACAGATCATTTTCTTGAAAAGGAACAGATGGTATAATTTATGTATAAATAAACTGATACATTTTATGATGTAGGCCGAAATTGAGCTTCCCCTCCTTGAAAGACCAGCATCTGCCACTGCACCACGTCAACGTCACTGCAGCGCTGAGAATGATCCCTCACCCAAAACATACCTGCTCTGTTTTGGTCCTGTGTGGGCACTGACCTGTGGGTTCGATTCCCGCTCCGGGTGACTGTCTGTGAGGAGTTGGTGTGTTCTCCCCGTGTCCGCGTGGGTTTCCTCCGGGTGCTCCGGTTTCCTCCCACAGTCCAAAAACACACGTTGCAGGTGGATTGGCGACTCGAAAGTGTCCGTAGGTGTGAATGTGTGTGTGTCTGTGTTTCCCTGTGAAGGACTGGCGTCCCCTCCAGGGTGTATTCCCGCCTTGCGCCCGATGATTCCAGGTAGGCTCTGGACCCCCCGTGACCCTAAATTGGATAAGCGGTTACAGATAATGGATGGATGGATGGATGGATGGGCACTGACCATTGAAGAACAGGGTGAAAGGGAGCAAGCAATATATGCAGAACAAGAGATGGACTACATTCTGTAATTGTAGGTGATAACTACAAAATTATCCCGTATTGTCTGTGGAGCTGAGAAAATGGGCCATGAGTGTAGAAACAAGGAGGTGATCATAATGTTATGGTTGATAGATGTATCTTCTTTAATATGGGCTCTTATGTTTATTTATGTCTGGAATGGTAATATCAGTGTTTCTCTCCCTCTATCCCTGAGAAAAAAAAACAGGCCAAATTACAAACTGTTTTTCTCCCAACACTGCACAGGTGCTAATATCTCAAGGTACAGCACCAACTCGAGTGCATTATTGCATAAATGCCCCTCTGTCAGTCTCAGTCATTGAAAAACCTCTTTTCCTACAAACACCATAGATATCAAAACAAACCTGCAGTTACAACAGTGTTGGCAGCAAGCAAAGAAATCTGAATCATTACACTAGGAAGTGGTGTTAAAAATGCTGCTGAGGAACGTACGGTAAATGGTCAGCTTTGGGTCTGTTTCAAACCAAACAACATGAATATGTTTTAGTGCTTAAATGTATGTCTCTGATAAATATACAGTACATCCAGTTGAGTTTTAAATAACAAAATATTAGATGTATTCCTTTGTTTCCTTCTAAATGATCCTTTGTTCTCCTGAATGTTTTGTCTGTTAGAACAAGCATCTTGTGTCATCATGAAGGTTCATCTGACAGAAAAATATAACTGATTGAACATTATAGGAAAAGCACAAAACTCAACTTTTACATAATGTGGAAAAAATATTGTAGACATTTTTTGAGGTTTATTTATGACCGATAAAATCCTGATTATTGATTTTCATTGCATGGAATTCTTTAAAATATCCATGAATTTGATATTTGAGAATGACTTGAACTATCTCTAGCTCGTCATTTTCCAGTAGCAAGTTTTCATTTACAAACACACTGACACATTCAAAAGGGGTCTTCTGTCCTTTGCCCACCCATGTTGCCTTCTGTGTATCAACAGGAGAGGTATTCTCCCTGTTCTTTGACCTTAACACATATGCTCAAACACACACACACACACACACACACACACACACACGTGTCCCTGCAGGGGTGTGTTTAACGGATCAGTGACAGAGCCTGATGGCTGTACTTTATATGTGTGTGCGAATGTGTGTGTGTGCATCTGTATGTGTGTGTTTATGACCTTTATCATGACCAGGTCTATCTCCATTGAGAGCCAATATGGCACTAATGTGCTCCTATTGTGCGCTAGACTGCTAATGCCCCCTTTTGCGCTTCATTGTTAAAGTTCCCTCCCGGCACTATGCTGTTAATGTTCCCTCTTCGCCCTCTGCAGATAATGCGTTCCCGTGTGGTCTGCGTCTGCTGACAAACTGCACCACTAATATCTGCCCATGTGTTACAGTTAATGTTCCTGTTCTCTTTCTGTCATGGAGTTAATGTTCCCCTCCTATATGTCATTGTTAATGCTACAGCATATTACATTTCTCACATTCCTGTGAAGGTGTTATGATGGAGCTGTATGTAAAACCAGGGAGATTTTGACTTTTTTTTTGTTTGTTTGCTACCAATAGATGGCAGAAAAAGTTTGCAAGGTCTCCATGTCCTTGTCTGTATGATGCACCATTAGTTTATATAATCGTTATATAATAAGTTAGATCTTATGGAGAAGCTGTTTACTGGAGATGGAGATAAAATCGTAAAAAATATCATTAGCACATAGTCATCAAAAACAGCTAGCAGAATACAGTTTTATTTTAATATCATAAGGTATTACAGAAAGAAAGTATGGAAAGAAAACTGATTCCATGTATCTGGATTTTTTTTACCTTGTTTCAGACAAGGCAATGTTTTTTGGGAAAACAGATCACGTTTTATTTATTTTTCAGATTTCCCTATATCAGTGAGCCTTTCAAAGCCAAACTACAAATTGAAAGGGACTTAATCTGAATAATGGCCAAATAACATTTATGAGAAATATATACATTTAGCTGAAGCACTGAGAGTTTTTCATTTGTACATTAACATTAATGTGAGACTATTAATCAGAAAAAAAACAAACAAGACTGACAGTTCAGCACTCAATAAATATTAAAATATCACTCTTAACTTTAGGTCTCAAGCTCAAATTACCTGGGAATTGTTAACTAGCCAGGAAATGTTTTCTCCAAGGGTTAGCCAGTGTACATAATCACAGCAAACTGCAGTGGAAAAATGTGAATATCAGCCCTTAATTTAACTATGTAGGTATACAGTAATTTAAGCAAACATGGTTCAGTGTTTGCTCAGTGCTGACTACCAGAAACTTGGCAGAAGCACTGGAAACACATTTCCTCTAAAGGCGTTGCTGGTGGACACTCTGATAATAAGTAGGAGATGGGCATCATTCAGTGTGGATGAAAGTTGAGAACAGTTTTTCACACAGATGTGTATGTCCAATGAGACATAGTCTTGTCTGAACATATTGGACAGCTCTGAGAAAGATGAGAATAGCTCTCTTAGAAATTGTCCAATAATATCTGGTTTCCCTTGTGTCTCTCTAAATTTTGATTTGAGGTCAGTGCTGCACTGCAGTTCTGCAAGCACTAGCTGAAGCATTATTGGAGCACGGGTCCACATCAAAGCATCTGTAAATATCTGGAAAAAGTCATTGTGAGGCTTGAAGTCAGCAAAGCACTGGGCAGACCGCTGCTGTAGGTTTTTAAGAGCAGAAACATATTTAGCCCTATTAAATGTGGAACACTTGTATTCTGTGAATGAGTTTTTTTCAGCAACCTATTCTTTCCACAGTCTTTGAAATGGCAACAGTTCTTTAGTCACCTCAAATCAGTCATTTATTTTTCTGCATCACCCTGCTACTCCAATCTCTCATCGAATGCCAGCGAATAGACACTGAATCTTTGTGCTTTGATACACAGCTGATTATAAATATCAGTGGCTCTGTCACTGATAAATAAAGTGGCTTTGTCAGACATGCTAGACTTCCTTTCTCTCTGCTCACGTCAGAGAAACAATAAAAAAAGAGACCGCCAAATGTTGAAAATCATAAAAAGAGATGATGATATAGCTTTATTCCCGCTCCTGAGTAAGATTGATTTATTTTTGCTGTTTCATATCATTTAGGTTCGAACTGACTCTAAATTCAGGAGATCACCAACTGCATGAAAGTAAACACAGACCAAGGTCTACAAAACTAAACTCAAGCTATTTTCTGTTGTAATTCAAACAGTGAATAAAAACTTACAGACAAGTTCAACTTCATCAACTGTCGTTTTTCTCCTCAAACATACTATCCCACCTTAAATGACATAAAAGAGCTTCCGAACATAAACAAACCAGAGAGAACCACAGTTACCCACAATTGTAGACATTCCCTTTAAGTTGTAGTTTTCTACAAATGTGTAACATTTCACTGGGTAAAATTATGCTTGCTTATTTTCCAGTTGTTTATATGAAATTCTCGCACAATATATCTATTTAGCAGTTTGACGATTAATTTATATTTTAATTCATTCATACATTGATTAATCAAATTTCCACCCTGAGATGATCTATTAATATCAAAACACATAATCTAATATGGCTGTATTGATTTGTTAATTTACTTTTTCCAATTCATTTTGTTTTTCTTAATATTTCTATCTACTTTTGTAATGAAGATTCTGTCTGTAGTTTGGTGGTAAAAGAATAAACATTAAGATTTTAAACGCAGAGTTACAAAAATGCTAAAATCATATAAGTTAATATTTAGTAGTGCACCTTTGACCTTTTTGGTATTAATCAATTTTTTTAAATAAACTGTTGTAAGGTTTGAATATATGGTTGCAATCCCCTAATATTTTTTGTCCACAAATTTCACCAAGAAGTTGTGCATGTTCCACTGTTTGCTTTCAATGCAGTTTGTTGTGACCTTCTAATGAACATAGTGACAAGGGCAGAGAGCACTGAATTGTTCTGGCATTCAAAGCTACTACCTCTTTATCATTATCTTTTTATTGCACCTTTACTAAAATAGAACTAATTCTTAAAGATTGAGCTATAATTGACAAAATGTGGCTGAACATATTTATGTTTGTGAATCTGAGTTAAGGTGGTTTTAAAAGTGTTCATGAGAGAATGTGTGGGCCTCTCTGTGTTCGCCTCCCCTCTGTGCCTAATCTGAGCATTCCCCATCTGCTTGTGTGTGTTTCTCAATTGGAAATATTGCCGTTTGGGGAGGCGAGGTTGGCATAGGTTGGCACTGCCGATTCTGTTGGAGGGCGCCAGGCACCATCCTCACAATAGGCATTTATCATCAGCACCTTCGGTGCTGTCGCCATGGCAACACTCTTCACAGGACAGACTTGGAAGGCTGATGTCTTCATTTTGGAAACATCCCAGAAATTTGGGGATGGAAGCTGGAAAGATGTAGGTTTTGACAATGGATCCAGGATGTTTCAGGAGTATGAGTTTATCCAGTAGGCCTTAAACTAGTTTATAACCTATTGACCTATTAACCTATTTCAGTTTATGTCATTTTTTTCGCTTGTGTTTTAGAGCTTATTAAACCTGAGTGCTTACAAGTGAACATCTCCGTCCATGACTGTCACACCTTAAACTAGCTGAATTTACACATTTGAAAGCTTTTCAACCTAAAGAATACATCACCAAGACTTCTCTCATCCCTGAATTTAATTTGATATTTGAAAATAAACAAAATCACCACCTGTGGCTGAGCTCTTGTTCAGCTTTTGAAACAGCAGGTTGTGGTCTACTGCTCCTTTGTGTATATGGACACTACATTTGCAATCATCTCATTACACTTTAAAAATTAGGCTCCAGACCCACAGTGACCCTGAAATGGATAAGTGGAACTGCAGTTCTCTCTGTTTTGTTTATGTTCAGAATCCCTGCATATTTTAAGGTGGAGCGGTATGTTTGAGTGGAAAAAATGCTACTGTTGTTTGTGTGTGGCTGAAGTTTAACTTGTGAGTAAATCTGTAAGTTTTTATTTACTGTTTGAATTACCACAGAAACTTGTTTGTAACTCAGGTTGTTTAGTTTAGTAGCATGCAGTTAGCAGTCTCCCAGATTTAGAGTGGGTTCCTTCCTTCACTCCGAAATATTCCCCATCTATGGAGCAGGAATATAGCAATATTCTAATCCCTTTTCGTGATTTTGACGGTTTGAAGGTCTCTTTGCTGTTTTACTGACATGATGAGAGAAAGAGGAAGCCTAGCATGTCTGACTGAGCCAACTTTTTACTTGTTTACTTGACACAGGGTCTTTGTAAAAATAGACAGGTTTCCAGCATGCAGACAGGAGAGCTAGCAGATGGTGAGGAACATTTTATAATTAGTATTTTTTTATTACAATTGTAAAAGTTAAATTTACTGAAGAGCTGGATGTAGTTTTGGCATGTTGAGAGTAATTTTAACTTACTATACACTAGGTTAGGGTGACCAGACGTCCTCTTTTACCTGGACATGTTCTCTTTTTTAGACTTAAAAAAAATGTCTGGGCGAAATTTCACAAACGTCCGGGATTTTGTTTTTCTAGAGCTTACATAGAATTTGGAGAGGCGTTTCGTTTACAAACTAGTCCCACCCTCCCTTACTCCGTTTGGTTCGCTTGAGTGAGAAGGGGGCGTGGTGAAGTAGCCTAAAATCTTCTGATAGGACGGTCTGACAGTAGAGCTAGCTTTATTGGTCGATAACCTTCTCTGTAAACATTTAATTTGTCAGCCTGCACGTCAGTAGCCCCACCCCTGCCCCTCCTTTATGTAGATTTAAGTGACTATTAATTTTTATTGTGTATTAGACACTGTATTTGTCCCTGCCTTTAATATTTAGAAACATGTGAATCAGCCGAATGGAGTTGAATCTCTGTTGCTTTTAAGGCAACATTGTCTTTGTTTTTGCCACTTATTTCATGCTGATGCACATACAAAACTCATTTAAAATCAGATATTTGTTAGAACATACATTCCAGATTTGTTTTACATTTTTATTATAACTTTTAATTTTTTGTTAGAAGTTTTAGAAAATGAAACATTTCATCTTTTACTTTTCCATCCCTTTGTTGTAATAATACGTTTAGCCTGTTAAGTTCATCACATTAGATTAGCATATTCTTCTGCTTGAAGTAAAGCATTATTTTGCTCAATCTTGGCTTAATGGACTATATCTGAAAGTCAAATTGAAAAGTTCACGCTCTTGCCTACTCTTCCCATTACCATGCTGTATATTACAGAATGACAGCAACAAAAGTGAAAGTAGCCATGCTGCACCAGATTCATCTTTTTACTGTCCTCACTTTGTGATGGATGAAACGTTTTAGAAAAGGCATAATGCACCAATCATGATCAGTGTTAATGTGTAGAAAGTTGTCTCGATTATGACTGTATGCTTGGTTGAATTGAAAGCAGTATCACACTGACTGACAGTAGCTCAGAGACAAAACATTATTGTTCTCTGCTTTCAAAGCAAATGTTTTTTAAAAGACTCTCTCTTTCTCCCTCTCTCTCTCTCTCTCTCTCTCTCTCAGTTTGTGTCTCCCGAAATAAGCATGGAAAATTGTGAGAGATCCTCAATTTTAGCGCAGTTTCAAAATTTAGCAAATTAAAAATGTAAAAAAATAAATAAAATTATAGTATGAAAGTCTTATACTACAGTAAGGCCTACACTTGCATTTTCCAGGTAACTTTTTCTTAGTATTACTAGTGCCCTCAGTATTCACTTTTTATAGGGGTCTACTGGGGCAATAGATGCTCCTTTCTACACGGTGCTGCAGGATTAAACTATTTTAAAGTAATTATTTGTCATTATTATGGGTTCTTGGATGCAAAGCAATCACATTACTGAAGTAAAACCCAGCAGAATTTTGAGTCTTAATAATCTAAAGTATTTTAATTAATCTTGTAAAGAGATGGTGATTATTTTAATAAAACCTGTGGTTATCATAGTCCTCATGGTGCTCTAGTGGCTAAAATGTTCTGCTGAGAGAGCTAGAATGAGCATTTCTTACATTTTAGATCTTCTATTTGAATAAATGCAGCTGTTGATCAAGAACGCACATTTACATGTCAACATTTACCAAAGTTGAATTTAATGTGAAATATAGTAGAAACAAACAAACAAACAAAAAAAAAACTTTCTAGAAGTCTGCAAAAGGGAATCTATTTTCTTTTCTGATGTCCACTGAAATCAATAGACTTTCAGCCATTAAATTCTGCTGACAAAAAGCTAGTGTATCTGGGCCTTTTCTTGATTTTTATCTTTGTGTATTTGGGAGTTTTTGTTTGTGTATGTGTGCTTGTAAAGAATGGAGATATATTTAGCACAGTTCACTTAGATTGCTCCTAAGGGCATTATGCCCCTCCACACACTTAATGATTAAAAGCCAGAGAGTCAACTCCCTATAGACAGACACACATATATGCACACAAACAAGTACACTCACTAGAACGACTTATGTCTTCTAATGGAACCTGATGCGTCACAGCCAAAAAGCCAAAGGGGGCAGCATTCTTTACCCAGACTGCCCTGCTTTGAAGGTCAGCAAATTCTACATCTTTCAGTTATGCAGCACTGCACAAAAGTCCAAGACTATTCCTTTATTTATTTAATTTCCAGAAAGATGGCTATTAATAAATAAGTTTTTTTTAGAAGAAACAAACAAGATCTTTTTTTAAAGATCTTGCTATTAGTATTTTTATGGATCTCATTCCATATACCCAAAATTAAATCTTAGACATTGGCGGCTTTTTCAGTTTCTCACAATTTAAGTAATCCCAAGCACATTAAATGAAGTCACAATATGGGCTCTTTAACCACTAGCCTTTTCCATGTTTGGCTTGCCAGTTTTTGTCTTTTATAAAGAAATGTTTCCTCACTGTTCACTAGCTCTCCAGTTTGTTAGCGCTGGAAAAAAGTCTGCTGTTCATACTTAGCCCTGGCTCTATAAAGGAGAAACAAAGAAAGTGGCTCAGACTAAGTTAGTCAACACTATTATAGTCAATCAGCAAACTATCAGCAAATCCATTGTGTGTAGGACATGGGAAGGGAAGGGGCAGGGGAGGCTATGTATTTGTAAATGCTATGTAATGAACTACATTAATTGTCTAGGAGAGATGGCAGAGAACCAGCCACAAGGGAAAACCTTTGATGACCAAAAGTTGAACAAAAATTTCTTAGATCAGACAAGAATATTTGGAATTTGGAGCAACCTCAGAAAGTTGGAAGCCATGGAAAAGGGATGAGGATATTGCTCCATTCCTGCTTGATACATGGGTAACATTGTTTTGTTTAGTTTGTGAATATTTTTTTTATATAGAACCACAAATAATTTGATTTACTAGCTTTTGTAGCAACAGTTTGCACTGTATTTTATTACTTCAACTGATTGAGGATTACTAACCCTTGGCCAGCAGATGCTCAGGGTTCTGCCATATTTCTTTTGGTGTACAAGTCCATTGTCAAAGCCTTGGCAATGTTCTTAAATGAACATGGGGTACAGGAATTCTCCAGAATCATATACAAACCTATGCTTTTTTTGATCAAGGAATCAAACCTACTTATAGATCTATGCTATTCCAGAGCAGGGAATTTAATTCTACGCATCACTTATTTCAAAATACAGCATATTATTAGAATATTGCCATATCATTGTCCATTTGTTACGAATCTGTCACGTGTACCAAAACTTTCTTACTGCAAGGAAAACAAAAGCAAACCATGCCATACATATAGATATGTTGTTCTTGTCATTTAGCCCCTAGGTTTATATGGGAAATGCCATGATTTACTGGATTTTCATCATCAGTCTGTAGAGTATGGTATTTACTTGTTGTATGCTTTATACTTAAGATACTGTTTACCATAATGCTATTTGCTAATGGTAGCTTTAAGTATGATTTCATTCATTTAGCTTAGTTCCTGTAATATTATTCATTATTTGTATAAGTAAATCAATAAAAAAAGAAAATTGGGGAAATAAAATAAAATAAAATAAAAAAACGCCACGATGAAAGCAAGCTAGATAGATTCTGAAATATAAACATGTCAGCACATGCTACAAATAGAAAAGAGGCTTTAGAGCTTGATAATGTGATTTGTGATAGAAGCTGTGGTTGTGTATCAACACAACTGGGCTTGACCTTAATTTTCTTCCATTTTGTTTTGTTTACTCGCCTAGCAGGTATAGTCGTGGGTAACAGTGACATAGTTGTGGAACTCTTTATGAAGAGTGTGTGTGTGTGTGTGTGTTTGCTTGGGTACAACCCGCAAACCACCACACATACACATAAGGCTCCCTTTAGACAAAGATCGTTGAATTTCAGGACCAGAGGCTACAGCAGTGCAACATTTTGATTTTTCTCACAGCTGAATCAGGTGTATTAAATCAGGGAAAACAAGAAACAAGAAAAACGTTCTGAGACTTGTCCCTGTAGGACCTGACCCCTTTTAAACGTATCACAACTGAATGTGCAGAATAACTACCTCTAGGCAACTGCCAGTCAAAGTTTTTTGTCACTTTTCTTGTTTTAGAAGAAGTGTTAGGGACTGATCTACACACATACAACCCCAATTCCTATGAAGTTGGGACATTGTTCATTCATTCATTATCTGTAACCGCTTATCCAATTCAGGGTCATGGTGGGTCCAGAGCCTACCTGGAATCATTGGGCGCAAGGCAAGTTGGGACATTGTGTAAAATATAAATAAAAACAAAATATGATGATTGCAAATACTTTTCAAACTATAGTCAATTTAATACACTACAAAGACAAGATATTTAATGTTCAAATGGATACACTATTGTTTTTTTTGCAAATATTCACTCTTTTTGAATTTGAGGCCTAACACACCCCCATACCATAAGAGATGCTGGCTTTTGAACTTTGCGCTGATAACAATCCAGACAGTCCTTGTCCTCTTTGGCCCGGAGGACACAATGTCCATGATTTCCAAAAACAATTTGAAATGTGAACTTGTCAGACCACAGGACACTTCTCCGCTTTGCGCTAGTCCATCTCAGACGAGTTCGGGCCAAGAGAAGCTGGTGGCGTTTCTGGGTGTTGTTGATATATGGCTTTCACTTTGCATGATAGAGTTGCACTTGTAGATGGAGCGACGAACTGTGTTCACTGACAATGATTTTCTGAAGTTTTGCTGAGCCCATGTGGTAATATCCGTTACAGAATGAGGTCGGTTTTTAAAGCACTGCTGCCTGTGGGATCAAAAGTCACTTTACATTGCTTTTTGGCCTTGCCGCTTACTTGCTCAGATTTCTCCAGATTCTCTGAATCTTTTGATGTTATTATGGACTGTAGATGATGAAATCCCTAAATTCCTTGCAATTTTACATAGAGAAACGTTGTTCTTAAACTGTTGGATGATTTGCTCATGCACATTCACAAAGTTGGGAACCTCACTCCCCATCCTTGTTTGTGAATTACTGAGCCCTCGGGGGATGCTCCCTTTATACCCAATCATGACACTCACCTGTTTCCAATTAACTTGTACACCTGTGGAATGTTCCAAACAGGTGGTTTTGGGGCATTCCTCAAATTTCCCAATCTTTTGTTGCCCCTATCCCAGCTCTTTTGGAACGTGTCGCAGGCTTCAAATTCAAAATGAGTGAACATTTGCAAAAAAACAATAAAGTTTATCCGTTTGAACATTAAATATCTTGTCTTTGTAGAGTATTCAATTGAATATAGGTCGAAAAGGATTTATCCTTTATTTAGAATCATTGTATTGTCCAATGTCCCAGCTTCATTGGAATTTGAGTTGTATATTTCTAAGGTATTTGACTGGACAAATTAGCATGGGATAGTGTGTCTCTAATATGTCCAAAATATTTAGGATAATAATTTGTGTTAGATAGAACACAATAAGGCAATGAAGTAGGCTTATTCAATTTACCAAACACCATCCAACAAGATATTTACCTTTATGGAATTTAGAAGATTAAATCTTTTTAGCAACTTACAATTTGTAATCAAGTTACATGGCATGAATATATTGTTAAAAGTCTATCCAGGGAATATAATTAATATAGCCCTTGTGCTCACCCAAGCAAAAAATCATACCTCATTCTGCTGCGTTGCAGGTGGTAGTTTTATCCATTCTGCTATAGCAATCACAAAAAGAAATCACAGACAGATTAGTTCTTTCAAGATGTTATTTTGAATCAGAAGACAACGTGGTAGGGTAGCGTTGTGTTGTTTGAAGTCATGGATAAAACAATTGTTCCAAGTTATACTTGACATTGGCAGTTAACTAATAATAGACAATGACAAGTCTACAAGTACATTTAAAAAATCAAGTGCCATTGTCTAATATCAGAACTTATTACATTAGATTTATCAAACACGAGTATTATTTCTGTAGGAGGTCTGAGAGGTTTGGTGGATTTTATTACATAATTTGCCATGATCTATTACTTAATAAACTTGATAATATTTCTTTACAATAATACAACATTAAAATCTTGTTAGGAGTCACTCAAATTCCAGCACATCTACTTGTAAAACTATTACATCTTTCACAGTGTTATAGATTGTGTCCTTTCAGTAGCTGTTTCTGCCCCAAGTTGTGCATGTGTACATGTATGGAGTTCAAGTTTCGAACAATGGAGGATTGCTCCATTTAAAATAGAACTTGGTGGTAATAGAAGTGCTTTATCTCTGTCAGAGGAGTAAGTTAACATGACTACTTTTAGTTTATTGTGACGCTTCTGTTTATCATTAACAAGAAACCTTGGTTCAGAATCACATTTGCCAATGTCATTGGAGTGCTTCTAAGTAATCCACCCACTTTTGCATGGTTTTAGTCATCTCCCATCAGATCAGATGTCCAGAAGTACAAGGTGTCCGACTGTGCACTTTAGAATGCGCTTTGGAACAAAAGCAATTTACACTTGCAGGCTCACATGATTAGTTTAGAGTGGAATGAATAACATTATACATTATTAATTATTTCTTGTAGATATATGTTAGGTCCTATGTTATAATGGAGCATGTGGTTGTATGTATGTGTAATGAAATAAGAATTTCCTCCTACCATTACTCATTTCCCAGTGGGAACACTGCAGTGCTAAAAATAAACAGGTTGAAAAAACAAATCTCTGGAACAGTGCCATAGCACAGGGCTTTCCAATCCTGGCCCTAATGACCTGCTGCACTCTGCACATTTTTTTTGCTTTGTGCCATCTACCAGGCCAGAAGCAGCTCACTAATTGACAAGTGCCTCTTTGGCTGGGTCAGGTGTGTAGAGTAAGGAAATCATCACAACAGTGTCCAGAGCATGGGGTCGCTAGAACTCTACTATCAAGGTACAAACTAGTTCTGTACTGGAAATTTGAAACCAGTATAATAAGGCACTTGCTGGGAAATTTCATCAAATTCTCACAGAAATGTTCCAATATCTGATGTAAAGCCTTCTCTATGAGTTTGATTCCTTTAGGGGATGTATTCACTTAACAAAGTGTATTAGTTTACCTAGAATGATGGTGTAAGAATGAGAATGAACAAGAAGATGAACAAGAAAATCATTTATCATAACTACTTTAAGAAAGTTTATGCTTCCTGTTAAATTAGCAGGAAATGTATTCTAACTTTCCTTCTTCATTCTTCCTCTTTCTGTCCCCCACCCAGTCCCACCCCTCACACCTGTGAACTATTATCTGCGCTAGCTCCGTGCTAATGGCTTGTCTGTGCTAATGGTTAAAGATGCCCCTCAAGCTTCATGCACGAACGCTCCTCCATCCAGCATCCACTGAAGAGTCAAGTAGTTATTTTGGTCTTTTACTTCAGGTGCATTTACATTAATTACAAATGCTTTCGAACAGTAACTCCTTGTGTTATTAAATTGAGATCCAGAAATGAGCCAGTAATAGTGCTGGGTGTTGTAATGCTACCACATTGAAATAACAATAGTAATAACAATTAGACATTTGAATCTTAATAGTTTAACGTCTTTATTTCTGGCATTAGTTAGTATAATGGACTAATTCTGCCTTTTTCTTTTTTATCACCTTTCTCAAAGGAAGATGCATTGTTTCTTAATCTCCCCTTGAGTGTCTTAAATAAGACTTTAATTGCAGGGATGTGTGCTTAGATAGACAGATTGTACGGTTGGCTTTGGTTCTTTTTTAAATTCTGTCTTCTTTTCACTTGCTCACTTCTCACATTTTTAATGTTTTAAAATTAGAAATATTTAATTTTAAAAAACTGAAGGTGAGAAATAAAGTGGCATAGAAAGAAGGAGAAAGGCTTCATGTGAATATGACTTTTTTTATAACATATCTTAACCAATATCTCCCTGACCATACATTCAGAGTCTGTTCAGTGTCTACATTTTAAATATATTTTTTATTTGTTCCATTACAGAAGTAAATGACTGAAGTGCAGAATATATTCAATTTTTCAAATGCTTGTTTGTTCAAACTGGTAGTTCATAGCATACATTTAATAAAACTGTCATTAAACTCAATATATGCATAGGATTTTGCCCCTTTGCTGAAGTCACAGCCTTTACTCTTCTAAATGTTCTAAATTTCTGTGAGAATTTGAATGGATTCCGCAATGAGAGCATCAGTGAGGTCAGGTACTGATGCTGGATGAATTGTTCTGGATCACAAAAGCCACTCCAACTCATCCCAAAATATTGGATGGGGTAAAACCACTCTTGAGAACTGGAGAACTCTGCAGTCAAATGTTTGGGAGCTATATACACCTCTAGCCACCCACACTCAACATTGTATACATTTGGAATACGCACAGGGCTAGAATATTAAAATGATTTAATTCTGCATGTTTAATTAGCCAAATTCTGTTATTATTATGCTGAGAATATTCATCCCAACCTTTTGAACTGGTTTTCCAATCCTTGAAGAGAGAATTTTGACTATGGCTATAATAAAGACGACTGGGCTTGGATTCTATGTTTGTTAGTGTTTAAAGACAGGAATTACTGACATGAAAATGTAAACAGAAGCCACAAATGTACACTGTATGTACTGTCACCTTCATCCATGAGCACACAGGCATTCATCTCTGTGAATATGGGTCAATTAAGAATAGTAGAAAAATCAACCCTGCAGTAATTTTCTTATTTATACAGAGCATTTTTAATTGACGTTCAGAAATCTCTAGTAGCTACATCATTCCCTCATGAGTAATTTTAATAACAGTAGCACAGTTGTATTTTTACAGAGCACAGAATATTGCAGTTTCCTTACTTTAGGCAGTAATGATGTTAGTGCAAACAAAACATAAGGCTATTATTTAATACAGTGCATACCTTTGCATATGCTTGTGTCCCTCCCCCTTTCCCTTCCAGTATTGCTGCTCTTTCTATCAACATTTTAAACACTTCCTTCTGCTTCTGTAATCCCTGCACCTCTCTGTGTACCACAGCACCTCCTACTGCTCCATCAGTGTGTCTCTGCATGTTTGTGTGTGAGTGAGAGAGAGAGAGTGATGGAGAGAGAGCTCCTCCCTACAGGCAGGGCATAATGAAGCAGAGAGAACCCATCTGGACACAACACTCAGAGGGGCTGAGGGTCAGTGATTCGCAACGGAGGTCACATAGGCTCACAGCAGGGTTCTTTAGCATGTGTGTCTGTGAGTGTGTGCGCTATGGGTGGTTGTATGTGCCTGTTTATTTCATAAGCTTTTAGCATAGTAATTATCTCCATTACTACTACCTTTATATTTGTTTCAACTGCCTGCTTTTTATGGGACCATTTGTGCTTATTTGTGTGCATTTGCAAGCATCCTCTATTCACTGCAAAGTGCATTACTGAAAATCGCAGTGATGCTACAAGATAACAATTTTAAAGTAGGTTGGTTAACCCTTAAAAGTTAAAAGTTATTGATGTTTTGTTGAGCATGGTGATGTAAGCACTCAATTAATATCTGCCTTGGGCGCAAGATGCCTGCTGTCACCGCTACTAAGCCAAAGGCCTGCTTAAGGTCATCAGCAGGTTTAGAATTTGATGCAGACCTGCTGTCACACTCATCTGAAGAATTTGACCAAGCACATTTCATGTCCAAGCATTTATGTATATCCCTTATCATTAGAGAAATCATTTACTTTAAAGTGAAGGAGGCACAAGAGGTGAAAACAATGTAAACAAGAGACCAAGCACACAGGAAACAAGGTGAGAAAACAAGAAAATGAGGGCTACATTGATGTTAGAAAGGTGAATGGACAGAGAGGTGACACTATCTAGTAAGCTTGAGATGAGCTGAAATGGCTTTTGTGATCTAGTATTCATTATCTAACAGCAATACTCGTCCTTGCTAATTCTCTGTAGAGAGTGTTACTGGGAGAAGTGGTTAGAGGCAGACTCCCTATTAAAATCCAAATTTTGTAGCAATATTTCAGTGCTCTCACAGATGCAGACACTAACATCCATTTCTGATCCAGTTCACACATACAAACTCCTGATGACAGGACTGTTTATTGACAGGACTGTGTGTTAATGTGAATGAGGAGTAATTTCTCAG
Organism: Hoplias malabaricus; assembly: GCF_029633855.1. Lineage (NCBI taxonomy): Eukaryota > Metazoa > Chordata > Actinopteri > Characiformes > Erythrinidae > Hoplias > Hoplias malabaricus. Next base: position 15,790,592 of record NC_089813.1, read on the forward strand.
AATGGCTGCAGGCATTCACCTTCCCTATCCACTGTTGCTGCATTATTGGTACAGACAAAAATGACACAAGTTCACTCTTAAAACCTGCAGTAATGTGGTTTAGTAGCTATTAAAACCCTTTCATGTGTGCAAATGATATTGGATAATCACAAAGGATAACACAATACACTCTGCCCAGGAGAGATCATGCCCCAGGCTCCAAAATTCAATTTACTCTCTACCTGATCACAGAGTGGAGATACTGCAGCTTTTGGTCTTTCAGAGTTGGAGGAAAGCTAATTGCAGGGCAGCGATTTCTTGTTCCATCAGCTACTGGTGAGGGACTGTAAAGAGGCCATAGTTGCAATTACAACAGAGCTCTATCAGTCAGTCTGAGAGTCCAGCTGAATCTGCTGAACCAGTACCAACCTCTACCTCCACATTCCAAAGCTAGTAGCTATCAGGGGATCTCTATATTGTCATTGTTCAAGTCAGCACATAATTTAAAATAGGAGTTTGGGGTCATTTCTTATAAATTGTGATGCTACTCCCTTTACCATCAAGTACAAGTATAATTGTCTGATTTCTCAACATTGCTTTTTATAATCGTTTTTTAAAAACTATTCTCTGCATTGTGAAGTCTTATATTTTTCCATCAGATTTGGTCATTTTTAGATGTGAAACACCTCTTGGAATTGGCTTTTAAATCTCATATTCATTCACCCACTCACCTACTCCATCACTTATGTTTAACTAAATACCCCACGAGCGGCTTTCTCTGTATGTCCTTGTTTTAAAATAGACAGAATACACAGATGTGACAAGAAGTATAATTCACACATTTAAACAGGAGTGAGTATTATCTGGAGCAGGGCACCTACTTCAGAGAGTAAACTAGTATTTATGGATTGAAGGCTAGAGACTTTATCTGAGCATTTTTTAAACACATGTAAACATGTCAGTACCAAAACTTGGTTGCATTGTTAACATAAGTGACAGCATGTTTATCCACCTTAGTGGCTTGTGTAATTGTAGATAACACTGATCAAGTTGAATTAGTGTTACCAGGGGATGGGTATAATGTAATTTGTGAAAGACAAAGTGTTTTGAATGTTCCAAACCTGCCAGAGATTAGCATAACATGATGAGTGCCACTCTCAATAAGATGACTGTGTTACATAATGAGAAAAGTGTCTTCCACTATAAGAATGTTTATCATTTTAAAATATAACTAACCTTGTTTCTAAATGATAAGGCTGTCAAACAATTAAATCACTGTGATTAATATGTATTTTTCCAAGTAAGAAAGCAATGTAATTTGCACTAGATATATGCAGGGGTAGACCAATATAAAACTTTGCAGATCCTTTGCATTTGTAGGGCCATGGGCATCAGGCTGTAGTAAATATGAAACTTCAGATATACCCGTGGACAAATAAGCTTCATCTGTATGCAGAATGTCTTCACTATTGTAGAATATATTTTTATTTACTTATTAACAAAACTATAAAACCTGAAAAACGCTTTGTGTTAACCAGTTATTAGTAGTGTTAATAATTTAGTACAGTGCCATGTGGAGACTAAGCGGGTGGAAGCATGTGCTGTGTGGCATAAATGACATCTAATAACACAAAGACAATGTGATAAACAACCATAAGGGTAACATCAGTGACAAAGAACCACTATGCTGGACTAGGGACAGAACAGGGCCTGAACAGAGAGATATCACTAGGAACACCTGTGAGCTTGGTCACACGGGGAAAGCATACACAAAACCAAAACCACCTGAGATAAAGTGAACAGAAACAGAAAACCAGAACACATACATTTTGCATGCAGTAAAACTGAGGATGTGGGTTTGGTATCAAAAAGAATTCATAAATATGCGTTATGTTACCAACACCTAGAATCTGGCACCTTTGGTTCTGTAGCAGTTTTTGTCTGTTACTATGAAGTAAAATCAGATAAGAGGGTTAAGTCCAGATTCAGTGTAATACAAAAGTCCATTCCCAGATTATTACCATCAGACCTGTCATTTCTACAGACATTATAGATTTACACTTGACTAAAACCACAGATCTTTTCAGTAACTTAAATTATATGACTTCCCCAAATACATCTAATCTACCTATAATTTTAAATAAATACTTAAGTGCTGTATCCCATTTGAACTTTTGTGTCCTACAGATTTATCATGTATTCTATGATAGGACACTAGTATTTTAGAAGCTCCAATAGTGTATGATTATCTATCACAGAATGTAAGATTATAAAATAATATTGATATATCTGATGGGCAAATATGAGTTCATACAATAACTAACATATTCTGGCATGCATGGACACATTAATCTCCAGAGATGGGTGCTGGATAGCAATTTCCTGTGCCTCCCCATCCATTTAAAAGATAGACTAACATTCTACTGGTGCCTGACAGATTGAAGCAGAGCTATGCTGAGGAGGGCAGCTGTGTTTCCCCAGGCACACAGCTGGAACCTGGACAGGGGAATAACACAGTCTGGCAACCTTCGTAACCCTGAACCTGCACAGACAACAGCCACAATCTGGCAACTATTTGTCTCCTCAAGACAGCATCACAAACACACACGCAAACACTTTGTGGTAGAACATTTAGTTACCAGTCTGTACTAAAATTTGAGTTAATAGATAATAATCCATCTTTATATTTGTCAGTTTATTAAAACCCACAAACTTAAAGGGAGCATGTATGGTTGTGTGAAATTGTAGTTTTATCTGGTTGTTTACATTCCAATGCTAAGAGTGTTTTAAGGTGGAATGGTGTGTTTGAGGGGTAATACATGCTTGTAAATTTTTATTCAGTTTGAATTACCACTGAAACTTATTTGTAACTCGATTTGCTTAGTTTTGTAGCACTTTTGGTAACGCAGTTAGTCATCTCTAAGTGAGTTAAAACAGCAAAAATAAATCAATATTACCCACCTGTGGAGCAGTCACAAGCAACATCCTCATTTTGGTTAATGCTTTTCAAAATTTGGCATTCTCTCCATTGTCTAAAAATACTCCAGAGCCATGAGCATAGAGAGAAAGAGAAAGCCTAGCATATGCGACAGAGCCAGTTTATTTTTTTTACCTCTTTACAGACACTGGGGCTCTGTAGACAGCAGACTAATTTCTAACATGCAAACAGACCAGAGAGCTAGCAACTGGTGAGGAAAGATTTTCTAAATGTTATTAAAAGTGTTTTGTGAATTACAAACATGAACATCACCTTAATTTAGGCAACTCTTAATAAAGGCAACTCTTCATTTTTTAATGAGATAATAAATCACAGTATACAGCTGTATTTACCACATAAACATTTCTTTAGTCATTTAAGTCATAAATCATCATTATAACTTTATAGCACAGAGGAATAAGATGATACCTCAAGTTTGAGATACTATTGTATGAAGATACCTGTAGCATTTCTCACTCTTAAAGTATTATATGAAGTGTTCAGGGACAGCATTAGCAAATATTTATATTTACTGGTGTGTCCCTTTCAAAAGACTAATGAGAAAATGTCATTAGCTGGTCAATCACTTATGGAATTAGTTGCTGTTGGTCTTTTAGGCCGTCCTCAACAGTAGGATATTGCTTAATATTTAAATATTGTAATCAGTGTGAATTTATTCGCTCATTTGTTAGCTGATAGGTGCATTAGAATGCAAAAAGTTCTAATGGACTGCCTGGCCACCGTCCTATTAAAGCAAATAGATAAACCTAATACGAAGACCAAACTAATCAACTGCAGATAACACATAAGGGAGCTACAGCCTTATCTCCTTTTGAGTGAGCAGGCTTCGGAGCTATCTGAGACGATTAAAAATGATTGACGGCTAATATCTGCTTTCCTCTCCACAGGTCCGTATATTCCCTTACCTGATTGGGCGGGAGTCTGCCTTCGCTGATAATCTGAAATGGATGGCCTGCGCTAACAAAGGTTGGGCTTCCTCAATTTCCCTTCCCATCATGCCACTCCGCAAACATTTGGACAGCCTCTTTAATGAGCATTGGGAGAGGGGGAGATGGGAAAATTGCATGTAAATAAATGACTTGTCCTTCAGGTGTTCATATGTCTGGTGACAACATGGTGGGTGCCTCGCTGTGATTTGGGTTTATTCCAATTATTGCTCAGCCCCATATTTTCTATGATTGAAAGCCAGTGGAGGATGACTCAACCACGAGAAGACAAATAGAAATGGCTTGGTTAATAAAAAGTAATGTGTTAGGGACAGCACAACACTTTCTGTACAATTCTGTACCAAGTTTATCTGGGACAGTACTGTACAAAATCCTGTATCACTCTTCATGTATGTATTTTTTAGTCAAAAACCAGTAAACATATTGAGCAACAGAAGCCTCAGCAGTTAAAAACAACGTAATTTACAGAAAAGTCAGGATGCTGAGCAAAATGTAAATAAAAACAGAATGCAACGATGTGCAAATCATTTAAATCTTTAAATATTTAAAGACAATATTTCAAATGCTCAAACTGGACAGTTTTATTTTATTTGAAAAATATTTTGAATTTAATGTCAGCAACATGTTCCAAAAAATTTGGGACAGTAGACAAAAGACTTTGGGGGCACAGTGGCACAGCAGGAAGTGTCACAGTCAAACAGCTCCAGGATCCTGTCTATGAGGAGTTTGGTGTGTTCTCCCTGTGTCTGTGTGGCTTTTCTCAGAGTGCTCCGGTTTCCTCCAACAGTAAAAAAAACCCCAAAAAAAACGCGCTGGTAGGTGGATTGGCAACTCAAAAGTGTCTGTAGGTGTGAGTGTGTAAATGAATGCGTGAGTGTGTGTCGCCCTTTGAAGGACTGTTGCCCCCTCCAGGGTGTGTTCATACCTTGCACTCAGCGATTCCGGGTAGGTTATGTACCACCGCGACCCTGAACTGGATAGATACGTGGTTACAGAATATGAGTGACTGAATGAATGACAAAAGACTGGTAAATTTGTTTAATGCTCCTATAAAAAATAAATAATTAGAATGTAAATAAAAATACAAGGGTGGTTAATTGGCAATAGGTCAGCGAGTAATAACTGTGCAGAGGCAAACAGTGAAAAAATTCAAGGATAACCTTTCTCAACTTGAAATAGTAAAGACCTTTGGGATTTCATCATGCACAGCAACTAATATCATTAAACGTTTCAAAGAATCAAGAGAAATCCCTATCAGCAAGGGACAAGGCCCACAGGTCTTTGGGCTCTTAACAGACAGGCAGAGTCCAGGATCTAAACTAATCGAGATCTGTGGCCCACTGACAACAAATGATGCATTATGAAACGAAAAGCAACACAAAAGAATCTGAAAATGTTTCACTTTCAAACGTACAGGGACTGCTCTCTATAGTTCCCAAACACTTACAAAGTGTTGTTAAAAAAAAAATGGTGATGCAACACATGGCTAAACATACCTCCATCCCAACGTTTTTGAAACATGTCACTGGCATCAAATTCAAAGTGGGCAAATATTTTTCAAATAACAATAAATGTTCTCAACATTTAAAATGTTGTTTTGTACTATATATATATATATATATATATATATATATATATATATATATATATATATATATATGATTTGTACATCACTGCATTTTGTTTTATTTACATTTTGCACACATTTCCAACTTCTAAGTAATTGGGGTTTTATTATGTACTTGCTTTCCCATATTTAATGGCTCTAACAGCTTTCAAGCATTTGAGGAGAATAAGTTGTCCCAAGCACATTCAATGATTTTGAAGCCTGGGTTCTTGAATTTATTCAAACTCCAGTTTTAGAAGCTCCTGTTTTTTCATTCATTTTTATTCTACATATTTCTTTCTTTTCCAACTGGACAAACTATATATTATAGGTTTACATGACCGGCCCTCCTTATAGCTGACAAGATGGCACCATTTCCTAACGTTTCCTAAATTTAGATGTGTGGGGTTCTTTGGACGCTGTCCTAGCTGATAGTCTCTAATATAATCAACAGGGGGTCCTCTCCTCACTGCCGGCAGCAGATTAAAAAGCCCATTGCCACATTGATTAGAGGTTGAGTGCGACACAGTCGGGAAGGAGAGAGCCCGCTGTGAGCCAGACCATCCTTTTAAGTCCAGCCCTTTTGAGTGCATATGCTTGTGCACAATATGTTGCATGAAACACAGTAGAAGGCCCTGTATTTTCATTTAGTACATAAATAGTACTATGGATAAATAATAATAATAATAATAATACTCATAAGAAAAATAAAACCTGTGACATTGATATTGGTGTAGAAGCTGTAGGTTACAAATTAATAAATGATTGTAATCATCATATTGACCACAGTGATGTAATTGATGCTGGAAATTGGTAGGAATGCACCAATATGTAAATTGTGAGCTGACGCCGCTATCCAATATTTTCCATGAACATAAACTACATGGCTAAAAATAAAGGGACACCTGCACATCTGACATAACTCATTTGCTGCAGAGTATTTTCTAACATTTCTGTGTGGATTTGATGGCCTTCAATGACAAAAACACTGTATTAAATTAGTTCTGAATCACCAGTTCAACCTATGTATTCATAATGAGTCAGAATGTGGTTTACCTTAAAGTGGTTCAGATCAGAATCTAGCAGTGCCTCTAGGGTAGTAATTGGAATTATTTTTGCAGGTATGGATATGTAATCTCATTTATAAGTCAACGTCAAATATGTTCATCACAAACCAGTTATAGTCAGACATTATTATAGCAAAGATTCTAAATTAGTTCTACAAAAGTACGATTAATGGCATGGTTTCAACAGTCATTTAAAAAATTTTCCACACATTTTTTCCACTACCACACCTTCCCAGGCCACAAGGAGCTTATTAACTAACTGGTAACACTTGCAAAAGAGCAGAATTGATTTGAAAGGTTTTTAAGGCTTGGATTGTTGTGAAATATTAATAAGTTCTAATTGTTCAACTAAAAATTCCTTTGACTTGTGTCATTGATAGCATTTATCAGAGCTAAAATAAGTTGCCGTACTGATAAGTTGCCTACATCGTTGTCATCGCTTTGCGATGGTTGGCTGCACGGAACAGTCACCATACTCATGGTGGTCTGTGGGAGTAGATAATCTGACTGAGCATCCCCATCTCTAGTCAGGCACACACTCACACCTATGGGCAATTTAGAGTAGCCGATCAACCAAAAGTGCATATCTTTGGATTGTGGGAGGAAACCGGAGTACCCGGAGGAAACCCACGCAAGCAAAGGGAGAACTCCACACAGAACAGCCCGGGACAGGAATCGAACCGGGATCGTCTTGCTGTGAGTCAGCAGCACCAACCACTTCACCACCGTGCCGCCTATAATATTTATAACATTTTAAAACTCATGTTAAACTTTACATAATCGTTCTTGCTCTGGTCTTTTAAAGTACCATGCCTTCAGCATACAATATTAAACTTTTTTAAGGAAGTGTATTTCAGTCTCAGGAGGAGGTAGTGCCCTGCGAAATTTTAGATATTCCTTAAAACACCTGATCCAGATCGTCAGCTGCTTTATTAAACTTTATGGGTTAGATAAGTTGTTCTGATAGCAGTAACTAGCTGAATCTATACAGATTGTTATGTTTTTAGGATAAAAACTTTTTTAAAATAACACAAGTTGGAATGAGAAAAGCATACCAAAATCACATCTGTTAAAAGCTTGAATATGAAATTTGAACCTGATGTGTGCTCAATAAATATTTAAAAATGTGTTGATAATCTGTATTTGTGAATCCAGTCAGTTTAGGACATATAGTTTGTGCAGTTCTCATCACAGAGTCATGCTGAATATCAAGGTCAATGCAAAAATCTTTGTGCAGAATTGTCAGTGTAACATGTCTATGTATCTGTGTTTGCACATAAGATCTGCAGCCATGTGTTTTTTATCTCCAGCCTGCATCTGGTTGAATCTGTGTTTGTGTATGTGTGCATTTGAGCATTTGAGGTTTTCTTCAGTCCCTCTCGCGTACAAAGTCTTGTGCAAAACAGCGACCCTGAAAATCAATTTCCCCATGCCCTGATTTTCCCCTCTGATGCTTCCTTCTGATGGCTCTGCATCTCCGCTTTTCCGCTCGGATGGGCTCTGGACAGGGAAGACCTTGTCGAGAAAATAGATCACTAGGGAATTTTTATCTATTTTTACTCCTTTAACCTCTTCTCAGTACCCTCAGCACTGTAGATACAGTCCTTGGACAGGCATGAAAGAACTTGCTTTAATATTTTCTTCCTGACGACCATTATTAATTTTATATGTGATTATTTAATTTTGTGCGGCACGGTGGTGCAGCAGGTAGTGTCACAATAACACAGCTTTGTGGAGGTTGTGAGTTCAAGTCCCACTCTAGGTAACTGTGAGGAGTTTGGCGTGTTCTCCCCATGTTCGTGTGGGTTTCCTTCGGGTGCTCTGGTTTCCTCCCACAGTCCAAAAACACATGTTGCAGGTGGATTGGTGAATCAAAAGTGTCTATATGTGTGTGTATGTGTTACCCTGTGAAAGACTGGTGCCCCCTCCAGGGTATGTATTTATTATTCAACTAATATTTTCAAATATGAAAGAAGAGAGCATATAAGAGGCTTGAGGATTCTGAGAACTTGGGCTGGAATTCTGTGTGCCATTCTTTTTTAGACTAGAAAAGAGTACCCCCACTTGAAAGACATTAAGACATAGGCAGAGTTGGTATGGTGCAAAATTTGTACATAATTATTTATTTATTTATTTATTTATTATTCTTTTTCCTTCACAGGGTATTTTACCCAGATCTCTACCTTAGCAGATGTGCAGGAAAATGTAATGGAGTACCTTCATGTACTCAGTAGACCAAAGGTAATCGATCAAGAACATGACGTAGTTTGGACAGAGGCCTACATTGACAACACAGTGAGTAGCACCACATTTATGGGTTAAATATTAACCAGTACATGAATGACAGTTGAGTAATAAACATAAAGGGATTTAGCTAAATGTAACACTTCTGTAAGATATGACATTATGATACAGGTAATGCATGGTAATTTGTCATTGTAATTTCTGTTTAGTTTAACATGGTAGTGATAGAAGGCCCTTCAGTGGTGCTACAGACTACAGATTAACCCTCTCACTAGAAGAGGAAAAGAGTAGTTAAATAAGTTATTATTTAAACAAAGCCATGTTAGCCAGACAAGAGTTTAGATTGCACTGGTGTCATGTTAATTAACAAGTTGCTTTGGTGTTAATTTGCATGGAAGCTTCTAGAAGATAAGCAGCTAAACTGTCCACCCACACTGGATATCTGTGCACTGTTTGTATTTAGCAATTCTTTTAGTAAATCATCCACTTAGTACAACAAACAGGTATCTACATAATCTGTAGATTTCTCTCTCTCTCTCTCTCATAAGTAGAATGGTTTCTATTCCCACCGATGTAAACCTTTAATATAACTTGTCAATCTTTTATTCCACTTGTGCATATGTGCATACTCATTCACAAAAAGCCAGTAGCCAGTGCCAGGTGTGATTGTTTTTATTTTAATATTATTAATTTATTTTTATATTTTTTTTTCTGCGCATTTTATTTTTCAGTTAATTCAATGTTTTTGGGAAAGTTATTAGCTCTTTCCATTTTTTCCTTATGTATTAGACAATGGCTTGATATTTCCAGCCACCTCTTGTGTGATAAAAATTTTGAAGCTGCCAGTATTGTTAAGTGAATCATCAAATTTGAGAAGTTTCCAGTGTGCAACTGCTACTGAGTCATGATATGCTAAAGATTTTAGTCATCAGCTTTTGCATTTTCTGATTTGAGCCAAAACTGAACACAAAGTATTAGACAATAATGTTTATTTATTATTATTTGTAAATAGAGCATTTAATATCAGATTTATTTAAACCAACCTTTCAGAAGAATTTGTTTCATTTCAGGAAAATGTGTCACATTTTCCATGGCTAGTCATCAGAATATGATCTCTCAGCCAGGTAAAGTGTGACTGCCACATGGGCTGTGAAAACTGCTGCTGCTGCTGCTCTCAAGAGATTATAATGCCATGTGTCATCATGAGGTACCGGCATGCCTCGTGCTTAGCCAGGAAGCGATAGGCCTTCACAGCTCTCTGTGAAGACGAACAAGGTTATTGATTGATTGAAACACTGTTTTTTTCCCCTATTCCCACTAGTCAGGAAGCACTTGAGTTTAAATACAGGGGAACACTACATTGCACAGAATAGGAAATATTTTCCAGATTTTTGCAGAAAGATGACAGTCATTCATGAATAATTCATGAATAATGTATGGGTTGCATTATATATTTTAATGACATGACATACTGTGAACATACTGGCAGATTTGAAGAATTGTTTCAAAGCACCTCAATCAGGAGCTCTGATGTAATGATGTACATTACATGTACAGTACATACATTTGGAGTCCACTCTTAAAAAATACTGATTGTTAAATATAAGGATTGTTTGGACTGCATCATTGCATTTGAATATTTTTAAATTGAGGCCACACCTTCAGTCACACGGAGGGGGACAGGAATCTGAAGGTTGCTAGTTCAAATTCCTAGACTGACTTGGGTATGCTGGTTGTATTCTTGAGCATAGATGCTGTGCAGCTCCCAGACTGGATAGAGCTAGGATTTCTTCGAAGGATCAACAAAAACTAACAAGAAAATTGCAAATAAATTCAGCAAATAAATATTAGTAGTGCACTTGGTCAGAGGGGCTCAAACAACTTTCACAATTACCAATGAATGATTGGGATAAATAAACTTTGTGTTGTTTGAACCATATTATAAACGATGATGTACCTTTGTTGCACCATGATTTGCATTTGTCCACAGGGTGTGCCTAGCAGCCATATACATGTTCTTGCAGTTATTTTATTCTCAATTCATTAATATACTATATTTGTTTGGAACACTTTGTGGAAACTTTAATAATGTTAGATGATTGTTCTGAATCACAAAGCCACTCCAACATATCCCAAAGATGAGCTCCATCACTGCAGAGAATGCAGTACACATCTCTATAGTACAATGCTCAGGGGGGCTTATGTTTTTTTTTAACTGATGTTTGGGTTTGAGCATTGTGACATTAGGCTCACACATGGCAACTTCAGAGCATCCCAATCCATTTCCTGCTTTTTTGAATCAGTTGTTAAGACTCATTAAGGTTCTAACAACTAATGGTCATTTAACACACATAATGTGCTGTTCAGGCAAAAAAAACACAAGCCACATTTTCGCACCAAAGCCAATCAGCCAATATGACTTTAAAGAATTTGGAATCAGTTATAAATATTCATGATCAGTTCCTCCCTAGTACAGGAAAATGCAACAGATTATTTACAGTCAAACACATGCATGCATTCATGTGATATATTTTTCTCTCTTTTCTGTTGTTTAAATGTTTTGTTGTAGCTTCCTCAGGCTCAAAAGGTAATGTTATAATCTAAATCCTCGTCATATTGTGAGTGTAATCTCACTCTCTTCATGTCTGTTCTAGCTCATAGCTAAGACACAGACTACGCTCATGGTATTTTTATTTATGTTTTGAGAAGACATGCACATTAACTCATTCTCTCAGTCGTTCAGTGTGTTGATGACCATGTATACATTCATAGTTGACCTTTGCTTTCTGTTATATGGTGTTTAATATCTTGGCCATACACATGCGTTGCTTCCACTAACTAGACATTTTCATTCCGGATAATTGTGTGAGTGTGTATATGTGGACAATGGAGACTGTGTTGCTGTTAAATGGTATATTGCTGTTGGAACGAAAAACTCTTATGTTTAGAAAGCAACATTACAGAAGGAAAAGCTAGATTAAGTTTTAAGTAATTTTGGAGTAGTTCTATTCCCATCTAACACAATGTAATTACAAAATGTAATTAACAAAAACAGGACTTTGTTCCAACAGCGACAATATGCATGTTTACATTTGTTTTCTATATGCTTAGTGAGCACATATACAGTCATGAACATACTCGGAACATTTGTATCCAAATGTGTAACACTGTTATTCTTTATGCTGTGATTTACAGTATATTAAACATGGCACAGTGTGTATGCATGTGTGAGAGAAAGTGTTGAAGTAATTGTTAACATACATATTGTGAATGTTCATTTATGTCTTTTTGTTTTTTTATTGAATTCACTAAAGGTTTGGGCCATTCACAGGAAATCAGGCAGTGGCTTTGTTTGTTAGGAAAAGGCTAAAATAAATTATATCTCTGCTGTTGTACTAGTGAAAAAAAATATTCTGTTTCTAATGGTCTCAAATGAAATATGGATAACAAAGGCACTACTCTAAACTAGAAACTTTTATAGTCTCTCTATTGTTAGGCTAATAACAGTTGTACAGTTTAATTATTGATGAAAACAAATTGTTATTCCACCAGAATTATCATATGTTGCTTGGTAGCTTCCGCTAGTTACGATGCTAAGCAAAACTTGCTAATTTGCTTTTCTTGGATACATTGTTCAGACTTTCAGAGAGCAGGCACATTTTTTAAATCTAAACTATTGGAGTCACATGTGGCTTTAGAACATGACTTGTGAGGGTAGGCCTTCACCTATGATTAGGGCTTATGAAAGGGATTTCTGGTGAACTCTGTGTAGACATTAGAAACAATACATGGCAGTGTTTCATACTAGTGTGTTTTAAGACCCACATTATCCTAAATACAAACCAGTGATACATTTATCTGTTAAGTAGTATGAACATTTAAACAATAAAGAATCTATTCTCAACATGTACAATTCACAATGCAAGCTGCTTAGCACAATTCATTTACAGACATACACAACAGCCATAACACAGATCAGTAGCATTTGCCACTAGCATTAGCACTGGACATCTGTAGGGCCATATGTTTGGCAGAAGCAAGTGCTAAAGCTAACAGAGTATCTCTCGCTTACAACTGTCAAATTACTGTCACCCAGTGATAGCTAGATTAAGAATGAAATCAAACAGTAGCAATATTCTCACTTTTAATTAATTTTGCATAAGTATAATTGCTCCCTGAAGGAAAGGGAAATTAATATTTCATTTCATATCCAAACAGATAAGGGTAATAGATTTATTAATATTATCTCTAGGTCTGTGATCTAGAGTATTTTTATATTTAGTGCTTAGTTAATTTCTTTATAATGATAAAAGACTTGGCTGTGATTTAGGATCTGATTAGTAATGAGAAATGTTGGAATTATTATATTTCATCAATCTCTTGAACCAGGCTGTTTTGCTTTTCTTCTGTTTTAAGTTATTTAAACTTTTAAATAAACTTTTAAACATCTGCTTTTTTTTAAATTGTGTGGCAAATTAGGTGCTAGATTCAATTTATGAAAAGGGCTTTGATCTACCCATCATTTGCTCAAGATGTCTTTATGTAAGAACTATCAAGACTACATTAAAAAGCAGACAATCTGATCCATGTGATTTCCACTTTGATGGCTTAAAGATATACCAGATTAATTTAATATTTCTCTGATTTAATCTAGAAACCATTGTCACCTGGTGTTTTCATGTGTGGATTGAATATTGATACAGTTTTAACCACAATCAATTACACTTGTCTACTGTTATACAAATTGAAATGTATTTTATATAGGCACTATATACGTGAGTCAGCTAACTCTGAACTCAACATGCTCATGGTTTTATTTTATGCATTTATTTATTTATTTATTTATATTTGCCCTCTGTAAGTATGTTCTTTGGAAGTAATTTGCCAAAATTACATTTAATATTTTCCTGAATACTGATCCTTTGTGTAAATTAGTATTTTGTATGTTGTATTTTGTATTTTACTTTTCTCCACAGTGTCAGTAAAAGTGTAACTAACATTCAGATTAAATGTGTCATTAGAAATTGTTTGAGCCTCAGATTTAAAGCAGTTTGAAATGCATCTTGGGTTTATTTAAATCTGCATTTGTATGTAGAATCTGGACACAGTGTAATGAAGCTGATTTCTACTTCACCGGGTGTCTTTGATTTGGTCACTTTTTAACCAAGAAAGGAGGAGGAAACTTTCATTCCCATGATTTTGCTGACTGAGTGCAATTCAGGATCAGCTGCTATCTGACCTAAAACTGTGAATCAGCCAGTGTCTGATTCTTTGCAACTTGTAATCAGCTGCTATCTGATGGAAGATTGTGAATCAGAAGCAGTAGCAGTTGTTAAGAGTTTGGCCCAGGCTGGTGATTAATGGCTGGTGCAGTTGTGGTTCCCCTTGAGTGGAGGCTGTGAGTGCAGAACGTCCTCTAAGCTCTCACAGTGTCTCTGAATCCCAACCACAGCCCACTACCACCATCCATCATCCTACAGCTCATTTAGCTTTGTTTTCCACCAGCCAGGATAAACTGACTTTGGATAGTTCATGTGTGAATGAGGAAAAAAAAAACATCAATAGGTGTAGAATGTAGTAATAATACTTGATTAAAAAGGAGTTATCAGATGTGAAGACTAAAATTAAAGTTCTTCATCTGCTTAAAATATGGACAGGATTTGTATTCAAATGTATTAGTGAGGAAAATATAGTTACATTTGTGTGTGTTAAATTGAATTCTGGCTAGAGATAGGCGGTATCCACATTTTTCCTACCGTCTCAAAATATTATCACGGTATACTGTATTACTGTGGGGAGGGGGTGCTCTTTCAGGCTGTGCTGAGCCTTATATCTGTGAGCACAAAGTGAATTTAGCTTAACACAACCTGACAGTGCACACAGACACACGTGTGGACGATTAAAAGCCTGTTTCTGTGACAGCAAATTTCAACGACTGGTACTGGAAGAACAGAAAAGTTAGAAAATTTGCAAAATATGGTTCTATGGCGGCACGGTGGTGCAGCAGGTAGTGTCGCAGTCACACAGCTCCAGGACCTGGAGGTTGTGGGTTCGATTCCCACTCCGGGTGACTGTCTGTAAGGAGTTTGGTGTGTTCTCTGAAAGGAGTTTTGGTGTGAGCCTCAGTTCACTGAAAAATGTAGATTAGGCTCAAAACACACATACTTAAAAGATAAAGCCATATACCTATGAGCACAACGTCCAGTGAAGGATTTTCTGAGTAATATGTCTGTTTACAGCTTTCTTCCCCTCTCTTTCAACCCAAATTCAGTACTAAACTTATGGTGGGCTACTGGGCTTAACCCTAACCCTAAATGAACTGAAGCAGCATTTTGTATGTTTATCATTACCTGACCTGACAGTTGTGTCGTGTTCATAGATCTTCTTTGGGTAAATAACTTTAAGGATATTTAGTGAAACAGCACTACCAGTGAATGGGGTCCCAATTACTGAACATACAACAACTACAATTTATGATGAAGCAAAGTGTCCTCAACATACAAATAAAGTAAAACAAATTTAGTTGCAATGGACATTTAGTTTTACATTTAATTGATAAAATCAGCCAAATATTTATTTGACCCATGTACTATTCACCCTCAGCTATTCCGCCCCAAACTACAAACCAAATATACTTTATGCATAAAAAAAGATTCGCTTAGTTGAAAATAAGTATTCTAATTACACAACAAAAGATCTCACGACAAATCTCAACAACCAATCTTTTTTTATTTAGACCACTTTGCCATGTTGTCTGTCTCTCTCTTCTCTCTCTGGTTATTTTACCCGCCAGTTTAGCCAGGATTTTGTCTCTGGGAATTTGCTTACAAGTAATCCAGAAAGCCAAATTGAGCAATTGCACAGCACTGCCCCCAACTAATGTATATAACAATGATCCTTTCCACACATCCTGGGTTGAATCATTAGTTTTCTTCCAGGATCCTTCTCTGGATCCTTGTCATTTCTTCTTAAATTCAAAGTTACTTTTTTTAGACAGTGTTAATGTTAGTAATTTACACAAATAATAGTATGTTTGCTTTAGTAAGGTTTTAGGATTTCTTAGTTCTAATATATTCAGATAACATCTTTTTTTGTTCATACAAGTGAAAAAAGAAAACAGAAAAAAATATATATGTGAAAAAAGCAAGCCAGCTAAGTTGAAATTGTAACTAATTGTTTTTATGATTCAACTGCCATGTCACAATAACAATACATTTTTGAGCAGATGCTTATTTATCTGATGATTCCACCTTCTTTCCTTTCCCTCTTGCCTCAGCCATAATTAAGCCAAATCATGTGGAGCTGAGGTTGTCACAGGCACTAGAGCTCAATCCGTCATGGAGACCTACATTCCGTGGTGGCAGCTGATAGTCCAATGGGAGAGAGGTCCAGCGTCTCTGCCCTGCTCTCTGTACAGCAGCTGTGTATGACAGAGCTGAGCACTGAGCTCCTTCCCTCTCTGACCCTGCAGCTCTAAGCTCCACTTACTTTATCCTCACCCCAGATAAGAAGGGCTCTAAGATTGTGTGTGGCTTTTCAGGACTTGCAGCCCTACACCTTTCCTTTGTACTCACCACCTAACCACCTTGACACTAAGCCCTTTATGCAGAGGTCCAGAAAATATTGTCCCGATTTAAGTTAAAGTTTCAAACAAAGCTGCCACAATTACCCAGGTAGCTCTTTAAGGCCAGAACAAAACTACTGTTACATACATTTAGATGGGGACAACTGTGCATTGTTTTGATAACATTAATTAATTAATTAATTAATTGTAACAGCTTAATCACTGGGCACAACGTGGGAACACACCGGGGGTGGGGGGGGGGTCGCAGAGCGACACACACTCACACGTTCACTCACACCTAGGGACATGTTTGAGTAGCCAGTCCATCTACCAACTTGTGATTTTGTACCGTGGGAGGAAACCGGAGCACCTGGAGGAAACCCACGCAGACACAGGGAGAACACTCCAAACTCCTCACAGGTTTTTATGACATCCCTTTCTAAATCCATAGTCTATAATATGAAGTCAGTCCCCTTTTACAGCAATAACAGCTTACACTTTTCTGGGAAAGCTTTCTACAGCATTTTAGAATGTGTCTGTGGGAATGTTTGCCTATTCATCCAGAAGAGAAATTGTGAGGTCAACCACTGATGTTGAATGAGATCGAGTGGCTCAAATTCTCAGTTTTAGTTTATCCAAAAAGTGCTTCTTCACCAAACTCACCCAGCCATGCCTTTGGATCTTGCTTTGTGCACTGGGGCAGAGTCATGCCTGAACAGAAAAGGGCTTTCCTAAACAGTTCCCACAAATTTGGAGATGTACAATTGTCCATTTCATTAGCCGTTGCCATTGTGCTTGGTTGTGTAAGGCTTGAATGCATTTGCTCGGCCATAGAAACCCATGCAATGAAACTCCTGAGACTGAATAAAACACCCAAATTAATTTGAGGTGTGTCCCAAAACTTTTGTTCATATAGTGTATTTTAATAAATGAAGGAAATAATTAATTTTGGTTATATTTCCTTTCTGGTTTTGAAAGAAAAGGTGAATTCTTCCACATTTCCAAAGCTAGTTCTTTTTGCATTTTATTTTTTAGTAAGTAATTCCAAATTCAGTAAGTAGTTACAAATTCAGACACATCAGTGTTCTGGTGCAAATGTTCTTTTATTCTTTATAGCAGTCTTCTCAAAGTGTGTATTTTTAAATAATTCTTGGATAATAATTAACAATAAGATTGTAAATTAGCTTGTAAATTCAAAATGACCTCTTTGTTTCTACACTATTGGACATTGCCATCCACTTACCATATAGTTGCACATAAGAAGCCTCCAGTGACATTTCTGATTTATCTCACTGATTTACAGCAAGTGTTTCAAACACAAATATATATATATATATATTTATAATTTACTAGTATTATTTTGGCATGCTGGACCTATTTTCACTAGAATATTCTAAACTAAAGCTCAGTGATTGCCTTAATAAAATCGGAGACATGATAGGCATTTTGAGTTTGCTGACCCATCTGAGGAGGTCTAATTGAAATTTATATAAACATAATAATTTGTTCCTTTTACAGCATGGTATCTGTATTGGCTCTGTCTAGGTCTGTGGTCTGTATGCACATCAAAGGACTATGCCAATTTAACATATGAGGCATATGTGCATTCCTTTCATGCTGAATCAAACACTTCCTCACTTTTATCCTGTATTATTTAATGCTGAAAAGTTCCTGTTTCTCTCTTTCTTTTCTAGTTGGAGGATAATCAGGGGCCTGTATTGATGACTACAGTTGCCATGCCTGTATTCAGCACAAAGAATGAGACAGTGAGTACTAATTGAAGCATGTTGTATAATCAGAGAGTTCTGAACTCCCCTGTTTGTATTGTTTGGATGTTTACAATTTACTAAAAAAAGATTCTTGGGCAGATGGTCCACAGCACAAAATACTGTGGTCAGGGTAACCACAATATACAGTATATTCACAAGAAGTTTTAACAGTTACATTTGATTTACTAAGGCTTTGCTTAGAATCAAAAACTACAAGAAAAAAAAGTTCAGTGATGAAGATTTAACGAGGTTAATAATATTCAACATGGTTTTCTCAAAGTTATTATTTTTGCTTTAACAATATGGACACAACATACTGCAAAAGGATCATGTTCAATTGCACTACTTAGGCTCCCAGAAACTCACATTTAAGGAACTAACACAAAATAAAACCTATTTTTTTTTAAATGGTAGACAAAATAGTACACAAATCTGACCACCAGGACTTGCTCAAACATTAGTCAATCAAGCAAAACCTTTACTAGCACCAACTATTTTCCATGCTGTGCACAAGTTATTGAACATTTCCTTCTTAAACATGTATTTGATTTGTACTTAAAATACAGCATATCTTTGTCTCACAACACACACTGAGTCAAAATTTTATTAAATTAAATTTATAATTTTCTGGAAATGTATATTTTCAAAGACATAATAAAGTTTGTCTTTTATATCAGTGGTATCAAACTGCGTTCCTTTCTGGGCACCACTCCATAGATGTTAGCATTTTAACACGCATTACACTCTAGGTTCATGAAGGTAGATAATTAGATGTTGAGTGAAATCAGGTGTCATTAATGGGGCTTAATGCTTAACTCTGCAGAACTGTGACTAGGTAGGACTCAGATATTGAGCCATGTTCTAGAGTGTTTTTTGTGAATGCGGTCTGTCTGATATCTTTTACTTTGTTTCAGAAAAATAAGGGCATTCTGCTTGGTGTGGTTGGCACAGATGTCCCTGTGTCAGAACTCCTGAAGACCATTCCCAAGTATAAGGTATTCAAAATTACCATCTCATAATGTTGAACACCATGTAGCAGCTCTTTGAGTCAGTAATACAACTACATATCAATATGTTGAATGTTAGTGGAATACATACACAAGCATTGAAATCAATATGCTGTATACTCTGAGAATATAGTGGTCAGTCAATAGGCTTAAATTAGTAGTTTGTGTTAGTCATTGGTGTGTTTGAACAACCCTTGTCAAATTACATTTTGTATATGAGTGAACATACACAAATAATCTGTACCATTATGAAACCTCATTGTTTCTACACTCATAGTCTCAGATCCACTGACCAAACAGGAGCACTTTGTACTTCTACAATTACAGACTGTATTCCATCTGATTATCTGCTTAAATTGTTAGCCTCCTACCACCCTGTTCTTCAATGGACAGGACCACCATAGATGCTGTGTGAAGGTGGTGTTGTGTTAGTGTGTATTGCACTCATAGGAGTGGATCAGACACAGAAGGGCTACTTGAGATTTAAACTCCCCAGTGACACTGCTGAACTGAGAATAGTCCTGTGGGTGGCATCCTGTGTCCACAGATGAAGGTCTGGAGCAGTAGTTCTCAATCCTGGTCCTGGAATACCATAGCCCTACATTGGAGAATCCCTTGCTTTAAACACAGCTGAGGCAATTTACGAGCTAATTACCAACTCTTCCTGAGCTGAACTGTGAGTTCAGCCATCAAACATCATTGAAATATTTAGGTCAATGGTACTTCAGTACCAGGATTGAGAACCACTGGTCTAAACAGAAACTGTGAGCTAATGTATCTAACTACACCTACAAGGTGGGCCAATGAGGTAGGTGTGTCTAACAGACTGAACGGTATATGGACACTGTTTTAAAAACTCAAGCAGCACTTGTATGTCTGATGTACTCATGTCAGAGCAACATACATGAACACACCATCCCTACGTCAGTGTCACAGTGACAATGTTGAGAATGATCCACCACCCAAATCATACCTGCTAATGGGGGTCCTGACTATTGAAGAACGGGGTGAAAGGGGAAAATAAATTATACAGAGCAACAAATTGATGGTTAATATTAAAACAAGGTCATAATGATGGTTGTACATTAGCATGCCCTTTTGTAGCCAAAGTCTGCTGAAAATATGAAATATGCTGGAATTTTGTACATAATACAAATATAATTCTTTAAAACCCCAAACAAACTGAATATAGCAGGCAATTAGAGCAGGGACTCTCAAACTTTCACATTACTACTGTATAAGCGCTTTAAAGCGCAAAGGTCCGTTTAAAAAATATATATATATATATATTCAGCTTCTTGCTTTGATTGTTCTAACCTTTTCCACCACAGACAAAGAATGGCAGGGAAATTACAGCCTTGGTTGTTCTGTACTGTTTCCTTTTACGTAGCAGGATCAGAGAAGTTAATTTATGGACATATCATGAAGAGAAAATTAGCAGGTTTAGTTTTAAAATACTCCTGGCATTTGAAACTGTGTTATTTTTAGGAGGGTCTCGCCATTTAGCTGTGTGGGGAGAACTGGGCACTGTAGCACAGGCACATGTGAGAAGTGTGCATGCTCGCATGTGTATGTGTGTTTGGGGGCACTCCACACAAGCAGCTGTGGTAATTCATGATTTGTGGACCAGCATAAGGAGCAGGAAATTGCACAGAGCTTGATTGGACTTTGATATTAAAATGATAAAAAGAGGATGAACAGAAAGCGAAGGCAAAGGACTGTTACTGATTATGAAATTTCACAATGTCCTTGATTATGTTCACTGTGTGTGTGTGTGTGCGTGATTCACAGTTGGGAATCCATGGATATGCATTTGCTATCACCAACAATGGCTACATCTTGACTCATCCAGACCTGAGACCTCTGGTAATGAGAACTTAACTACTTTTCCTGGACTGTCAAGTTGTTTGTGTGCGCATCTTATGTTCAAACATCTACAGGGAATAACCTTAATGTAACATTGCACAAGACATTTTAGTGCAGTTTTTATTTCTTCTTTTGTCTGCTACTGTTGAAAAACATAATTAAAAAGTATAGAAAGTGTAATGTATGCCATTACATTTGCTCAGGCCATATTTTGCTTTTTATTCAAGAAAGGTTTCTAAATCTACGTTTCAGTTTGGAGACCACAACGGATTGAGTAGCTGGAGAATGTGGTCCATGAACATTTGAAAAATACATGAGAATCACTGGGACACTGCCATGCATGTTTCATATTCAGCTTCTCTTTAAATTTATAATTACAACCCAACAACCCCTGTTTAAATGGCAAAGCTCATCAACTGCAATTCCACAATTCATGGCAATGTCAAATGGCTATTGAATATTAGTCATTTCTTCAGGATGTATTTTAGAAGGGATTTCAATTTCATAAAGAAGGGCAAAAGTAAAAGTTTTGTAAACGTTGGTTTAATAAATGTTTAAAATGCACTTGTAGTATCTGGTAGGACAACACCTCTGTCAACTTTAGAATATAGGGCTTCTTTATTTGAGAGATGGTCAGAAAGCTCCATGCTTGCTTCTGTTCAGAAACAATCCACAAGGGTTTTGTCCATCCTTGCACTGAGAATAAATCTCAACACTGTAGGGCTGAAAGAACATGTAGCTGACAAGAGCTCATTACTGAGAAGAGAGACAGATGCTTAGCTCGTGAGAAGCATGAAATGCAACCAGTTTCTATGACTGAAATGAGTAGGCGGGGAGATATACTTAGTTTTTCATTCATTAATTAATTCCTTGTCTGTAACCACTTATCAAGTTCAGGGTCCTGGGGGTCCGGTTCCTACCTGTAGTCACTGGGCGCAAGGTGGGAACACACCCTGGAGGGGGCGCCAGTCCTTTGCAGGGAGACACACCTTGGAGCAGTGTGACTGTGATACTACCTGCTGTGCCACCATGATTTAGTTTTTGTTTTATTTATTATAACATTTTTAATGAATAACGTTATGCCCTTTTAAAGACTGGACATTTAGTATAATAAAGGGTGGTCTCTGAATTTTGGACAAGTGCTGGAAAATGTTGCCTTCTTAAATATAACACAGTTGTTGATAAACACAAGAACATTTGTTTGTACTGTGAGACTCGTAGGTATAAAAGACTAGTTCAACTAAGAGTATTCCATATACAGGATATAAAGGAATGGCTCAGTGTGTGAATTGCCATGATTGGCTGCATTGTGCTGTATGCAAGTGTGTTTTGCAGTGCTGTAGATGAATGCATCAGGCCTGTGTTTAATTGCAGCGTAATTATCAAGCAGAGGGGAAGCGGTTAAAGCATCATAAGAGGGTGTTTGGGGTGTAGCCGTCCTCTTTTACCCTGCTTTACAAAGACAAACACACATAGTTAAGCGGTATGCAGAGTAAGAACAGGAAATGGCGAGGAACTTCTGCTGCTCTATATTTTCCAAGGATAACTTAAAGATCACTGCAGGTGTAAGTGTTTCAGTTTCACTTTCTTCATCCATCTAATGGATATTGATTAGCACTGCCTGTCTGAAAGGTCTTTCCACATAAGAGTACCGGGCTGGACAGAGACAGTTGTATGAGTCAGGGCAGAATAATAAGAAAGGAGAAAGGAACAGGATGAAGTAGTTTGATGAGAGGAGAGAAAAAGCTCCATCTGCTTCGGAACATTCCTCTAAGAGCTTGTATTTACACACGCTAACACATCCACACAAAGCACTCACCTTCATGCTTCAAATCACTCAGGATGGATAGGGCTTCTTTTCTCTCTCAGCTCCCTTAACATGATTCCACCCTACTTAAATGCTTCCAGTTGACTTACTTTAAACTGTTCATAAAATGGGGCTGGAACAACTAATGTTACATATGCAACATATGACAAACAAAGAAATATGCTTTGTATTGTATAAAAGTTTTCAAAAGCCAATTGTACATTAAAAATAAAGTACCTTAAAGTCAAGCAACTGGAGGGGGGAAAAAAAAGGACTTGAAGTACCAAAGTTCCCTAATATGAGATGAATTATTTAGGGTAGCACAGCAGTGACAGGTTAGTATCTCTTCTGAGAGTGTAGAGTATTAAAAATACAGAAAAAAATATACTCAGTGTACAGAATAGTGCAACTAAATCTGATAAGTACAAAGGTACAGTACAGGTACATTATACAGTGTGTGCAGAATTTTTGGGCAAGTTATATTTGAGAGGATTCTTTATTATTGAACAACAACTTTTTTCTCAATCAACCCAAAAGCTTAATATTTTTGGAAGTTGGAGTGGGATTTTTTTAGATTTGGCTGTCTTAGGAGGATATCCGTTTGTGCAGGTAGCTATTACTTTGCAGAATTATTAGGTAACTTAATAAAAACCAAATTTATACCTATCTCACTTGTTAGTTTTCACCAGGTAAACCAATATAACACAAAATTTAGAAATAAACATGACATTCAAAAACAAAACCAAAAACAAATCAGTGACCAATATACCCACCTTTCTTTACAATGACACTCAAAAGCCTTCCAGCCATAGATTCTGTCAGTTGCTTGATCTGTTTACAGTCAACATTGCGTGCAGCAGCCATCACAGCTTCCCAGACACTGTTCAGAGAGGTGTGCTGTTTTCCCTCCCTGTAGATCTCACATTTTGAGGGACCACAGTTTCTCTATGGGGTTCAGATCAGGTGAACAAGGGGGCCATGTCATTATTTTTATTTCTTTTAGACATTTACAGACCAGCCACACTGTGGAGTATTTGGATGCATGTGATGGAGCATTGTCCTGCATGAAAATCATGTTTTCCTTGAATGATACCGACTTCTTCCTGTACCACTGCTTGAAGAAGGTGTCTTCCAGAAACTGGCAGTAGGTCTGGGAGTTGAGCTTCACTCCATCCTCACACTTGCTGGCATCAGAGTGGAGCTCTCTGCCCTTTACTGATCCAGCCTCTCGCCCATCAAGAGTCACTCATTTCATCAGTCCATAATACCTTAGAAAAATCTTAAGATATTTTTTGGCCCAGTCTTGACGTTTTATCTTAAGTTTCTTGTTCAAAGGTAGTGGTTTTTCAGCCTTCCTTACCTTGGCCGTGTCCCTGAGTATCGCACACCTTGTGCTTCTTGATACACCAGTAAAGTGGCAGCTATGAAATATGGCAAAACTGGTGGCAAATGGCATCTTGGCAGCTTCATGCTTGATTTTCCTCAATTCATGGGCAGTTATTTTGCGCCTTTTTTTTTTCAACACGCTTCTTGCGACCCTGTTGGCTGTTTGGCATGAAACACTTGATAGTTAGGTGATCACGCTTCAAAAGTTTGGCAATTTCAAGACTGCTGCATCCCTCTGCAAGACATCTCACAATTTTTTACTTTTCAGAGTCCGTCAAATCTCTCTTCTGACCCATTTTGCCAAAGGAAAGAAATTGCCTAATAATTAAGCACACTTTATATAGGGTGTTGATGTCATTAGACCACACCCCTTCTCATTACAGAGATGCACATCACCTGATTTACTTAATTGGTAGTTGGCTTTCAAGCCTATACAGCTTGGGGGAGTAGGACAACATGTATAAAAAGGATGATGTGATCAAAATACTCATTTGCCTAATAGTTCTGCACACACTGTAGTTTGTACCTTGAATGACCGTGTAAATCTACCTTTAAATTATGTACATACAGGAGAGATTAATATTTGTAAGATTTCATTATAGATCTGTGAAATAAAATAATGTCAGGGTTACCAGGGGCACCAGCCCACCTCCCAACATATATTTTTGAAAATGGGAGGAAACTGCAGCACCCAGAGGAAACCCACAAAGACACAGCAGAACACACCAAACTCCTCAGAAACAGTGACCCATGGCTGGGTCTGAACCTACATCGCCAGAAACCTGGAGCTAATCATGCTTTATCATCATGATATGCAGTTATGTACATATATTTAGTACAAGCACCATTTACGTTCTTGCAGTACCTCTTGCATCTACAAGAGGGCCCTCTACCCATATTTTTCTCAAACACCACCCTCCTGCTCTCTTTACTCTGACTGACAGTTGCATGAGCACAGTCACCAAAGCCAAAACAGCAGATTGCTCATCTACTGTAGTGTGGTCCTCTGCCATTTCCTGTCCGCTGTTTCCTCTATCTGCAGCACAGAATGAAATGTTCCTTTCATCAACTTCAAAAAAGTGTCCTAATTAGGGACTAAGGCTGCCAATTGGAACACACTCAACATTACACTCACATCACAGGAGAAGAGAAGGGCTTCTGATGACTTGCTTCCTCCAGCAAATTTTTTTTCCCTTATAATACACATGTTTATGTGCATTTACTTTGAATTCAGATGGCAAGAACATGTAATTTTCGGTGTAAATTAATGTTTTTTTTTCTGCATTCTGAAGAAACCTGTGTTGTATAGCTGAATCAGGACTTTATCTGCTGTATTACAGAAATGGCTAATTCTGAAATGTTTGTATTTTTACAGAATAGCTTTCCCTAAGTATCAATATCCGGTATCAATATAGAATAAGACTACACTTATAAAGGTTTAGATATGGTTTACTATCTGTTTAATAGTTATTAATTATGTGGTTAATACATTACAAGTCACTAATAATCTAGTATAACAGACCGATGGAAAGGGCAACGGAGATCTGTTGTTTGCCAAATAGTGGACTCCCATCCATCTACACTGTTAAACGGCAGATCTTGCTGGATACTGATCTTACTTTGTCTTTTCCATCAGTTGGCGTTAAGCCTGTCATGTTCAGCTCATATTTGTTATTAGGTTTAACCATTTAATGAAGTAACTACCAACAGTGTCTTGTTATATATTGATGATAATGTGGTGTACCCTAACATTTGAAATAACTAATGCTAGTATGGTTCTCAATCCATCTAAATCCTAATTTTAAGACTGTCACTTTCTAACTAAATAAATTGCATTGTTTATTCTATTCAGACCTTTTTATATGCTGGTCCAGTATAATTCTTAAATTAAAAAAAGAATTGGCTTGTATAAAATAATCTTGACTTTCATCAAATGTCGTGTGTGTTTCAGTATGAAGAAGGCAAGAAGAGGAGGAAGCCCAACTACAGCAGTGTGGATTTGTCTGAGGTTGAATGGGAAGACAAGGAGGATATGGTTTGTTTGTTTTGTTTTTTTTCTTCATTTCTGTTTTATAACAGTGGAAATTAGTAAGGCATTCTGCTTATTAGCAATTTATCTTAAATAAACAAATTGTTGCCTTGCAAATGCATATGAATTGCATGTACACTAATTAGCCACAAGATTAAGACCATTTACAGCTGAATTGAATACAATTACACAGTTGCAATGGGACCTGCTGAGGGATGGGATATATTAGACAGCATGTGAACAGTCAGTTCTCAAAGCTGATATGGAAAAATGCTCAATAGTAACTTATGGAAGCCTATGAACATTAGAACTGGACAGTTCATGTGCATGACCTACCTGGGGAAAAGCTGGCATCAGGTTGCACTATAGGAAGAAGGCATGCCAGCAGAGGCAGTGTGATGCTATGGGCAATGATCTGCTGGGCTTCTGACAATAGTGTAGATGTCACTTTGACAAGTGCAGAAAACTGCTGAAAGATTTCAGGAACCACTGACTTATTTACTGTAATATAACCTAATCTTAAAAAAAATATGGTTACTCTAAATGTATTTATAACCTCTATCATTAAGTGCACTGTTTAAATAATCATTAATTCATTCATTCACTGTCTGTAACTGCTTATCCAGTTCATATCGGGTTGAGTCCGGAGCGCCCAGAGGAAACCCACACGGAAACAGGGAGGACACACCAAACTCCTCATAGGCAGTTAGTGTAGTGCAGTCAATGCAGTGGTGTATAAGGAACAATCTGGGATTTCTTGTTTTCATATTGTTTTTCTCTTATAATTTTGTTTGATGTTTATTCACACATTGTTTGTGGCTTCAGCTGCGCAATGCTATGGTGAACAGAAAGACCGGAACCTTCTCTATGGAAGTTAAGAAGACAGTTGATAAAGGGGTGAGAGAGCATGAACATTAATTAATTATGAATGTGTCTGTGTTTATTCTTTTTACTGCTTTAAATGCCAATGCTTAGCCATATGTTCATTAATGGTTTAGCAGGATGTTCCACCAGATGGCACTGTAATATGCTGTGTGTGTGTTTCAGAAACGCGTCCTTGTTTTGCATAATGATTACTACTACACAGACATCAAAGGAACTCCCTTCAGGTAATGTGTCAGTCTTTATCAAGAGAAAAATATGTAGATACTCCTTGTTGAAGAAATAGCTAGTTTAAGATGCTGATACAGCCGCTCAAGACTAACAGAATTCCAGTAAATCACATTTTACAGCTTCAAAATAAATAAAGAAGAAATGCTGTACTAATCTTTTACTTTAGAAAAAATGGATAAGAATGGACACACTGTACCTCAGAATGTGTTATTTATGGAATGTATATTTTATGCATTACATGTTCTTTTTTGGACATGTACTTAATGGTGTAAAAATTGTCTTGTTTGAGGACATTGAACAACTGTATTGATAATGCATAATCTTCACTTAGATGTTTATCTTTTACTGCTTTGATACATTACAACTTTAATATTTATAACATAATCCAAACTTTATTAAACTTTGAATTAATTCAGTTTTTTTTTTTCAAGAAATATGGCAAAATATATAATTTCTGTTCCCATCTCTGTATGCAAGATGGCAGTAATTAATCAGTGTTAACAGAACAATTACTGAGCTTCAATTTATTTTTGCCAGATGTTAAGCTGTTTTATTGAGCCTCTTATGTAAAATAACATTAAATAAATCTGTATATGTTGGTTATATACGTGATAAAACCAGCAAAAGATTTGTAAGCCAATGTGCAACATCTGGGGGTCCTCATGTGTGACAAGAAAAAGAGCAAGTGTTCATAGAGTGCTGCCAATGGCATGGTATCACAACGTATCAATTAAAATTTAAGAACTAATAATAAGAATGAGCTATATGATACATTCAGTCTGTAAACTATATGAATGCAAGTGTTTGTATGAAATCTGTATGGCCATTCCATTATTCATATTTAAGTGGCCCAGGTGATTAAATCGAAACTGGCATCAGAAGATATGCACACATGAATTGTAAAGAGTGCTGTTGGTGTGAACTCTAAAGTGATGTGTGCTTATTTTGCAGCTTAGGTGTGGCCTTGTCGAGAGGACATGGTAAATATTTCTTCAGGGGGAGTGTCACCGTGGAAGAAGGTAAACCTCCACCCCTTCCCAAAAGTATACGCCAAACAGCCATAAGATTATGACCAGCTCCTTCTTTCTTCACTCACTTTTCCGTCTCTCAGTTCCACTGGTCATACAGAGCCATACAGGAGCACTTTGTAGTTCTACAATTACAGTAGTCCATCTGTTGCTCTGCAAACTTAGTTTGCTTCTTTCAATGGTCAGAGTCCCATTGCTTATTGAACACTGCCCACAGGATGTAGCTGCTGGATATTTTTGGTTGATGGACAATTCTCAGACCAGCAGTAACATTCACCCGTACCAGCACAACACACTGCAGAGCTTAAAATGATTCACTAGCTAAATATAATCTGCTCAGTTGTGGTCCTGTGAGGGTCTTGATTAATAAAGAACAAGGTGAAAGAAGATAAAATGTTAAGTGTTAAAAATTCCAATTAATAACTCCCAAAATAATAACTTAAAAGAAGACAATGTAAAATGAATGTACAATGAAAGTGAATGTAAAAATATTTTTTCCAAGTAATTTTGGCATATTTGTATTGGTCAGGAAGATTTGTACACAATGTGACGGAGAGCTGTGTTGTTCAAATGACTTGGTAAACAAACAAACAAAAAAATAGACAAAAATGGAGATACATGTTTTAGCGCAGCGCAGGGCAACAGATGGACGGCAATTTGCATTTGTAGAACATCCAAGTGCCCTTGTATGGCCAATGGAGCTGAGAGAATGGACGGTGGAGGTGTCCATAAGGTTATGGCTGATTTTTGTGTGTGTGTGTGTATATACACACACACACAAGCTAAATCAAATGTTTTCTTTGCGCATATATGCACTTGAACGTTTTGCCAGGTACCAGTGTTTTCACCCCTGCGGTTTCCGCCCCCCTCCGGACCATGTGTGTTAATATTCATTGACTCCAGTTATGTGTGCGTTTTTAAACTCTGCTACTATGCGGGATTGTGAGAGCATGACTCGGCATTTCCTGTGATGGCCAACACGTCAGCTCCGATAGAAATGGACATTTTTCATCCAGGGGAAAAGCTGATGAATTATGAATGAAATGAAGAAAAATAACTGGCCATAGAATGTGCATGGAGTTGACCCTCCACTCATCTGTTGAAGTCAGTCATAATGGGGGTAGAAAAGAAGAGTAGTGAGAGAATAAGTTTGTCAGAAGAGGGAAAGAGAAAGAAAGACAAGAGAAAATGGAAGCGAGAGAGAGGAGGTAAGTGAAAGGAAGAGATTAAAAGAGCTAGAAGAAAAAATTGTACAATTGAAAAAGAGAGAATCGGAGGAAAAAGATGAGAGGGAGAAAATAATATGAGATACAGTTTGAGAGAGAGTTGAAGGAGAAGGAGCATTGGATGAAACAGAAAAAGCTGTAGGAGAGGGAGAGGAGGAAACTACAAGGAGAGTAGGCGAGTCAGTGTTGACCTCCGGTTTTACCAAGTCTTTCCATCCACAGGCTCAAAATTACAATCTGTATACATTATGAAAATTGTGTGTATGTGGTCAGGTTTATGAGAGCTGAATTAGTCACCCATTCATTTTAAAAGCTTTGGATCCTGATGCCAGGTAGCCTTGTGGTATCGTTTTATTTATGATTAGTTGCCTAAACATGACAGAACTGGCTATGCATTAATATGACGTAAAGGAAGCAAGAAATTTTGAGGTCATTTTGGTTTACTTGTAAAGTAAATTTAAAGCAGTGAATATTAAAACAGAATTTGTTGTACAGAAAAAATTCTGGCCTGCATTACATATATTTTAAATCTGATTCAACCCTTTGAGTTTTTCAGGTCAGGAGCTCAAGATTAGAAGCAACAAACAATGCAGCTGATGTGAAAAGTGGAATTTAGTCTTCTAATCTAGCACTGAAATGGCGTCTGATATTGTCATATTATATTTTTAAATGTAATTATGGTCACTGTAGAGTGCACAGGATGCTTAACCAAACAAGTGAGATAGTGAAGCCTAACTCAACAAGTGATTAGGGCAACAGCCAGTGAAAAAGCTAGAAAGAGAAACATGCTTTTAATTCAAAAAGATGTTTACTGAACACTGCCTAGTATGTCTTTTTTAAAGTTTTCAATATTTATAATGCTTTGACCCAGATAGGATGGTATACTCGTTACAATTTCAAGTCTACTAGGTTGTGGTAAAATTTGTTTTCTCCAGCTTGTATAAAAAACACAACAATCACCCAACATGACTATCTGACTTCACTAATGCTCTTGCGCTTGAAAGCTATCAAATCAGCACACTATATTTTTAAATGACCAAGGTCAGGCTTTTGAGGTCAAGCCTTTTGTTCCTAAGTAAGCTCAAAGAACTTTTTTTTTTTTTCAGTTTAAAAACCTCTGATACTGCTTTATGTCCCAAATGAAAGCCTACTTTGTTGACAGACATGACCATTATAAATTTGTTTAAAAGCTTTCATGTGTTTTATTGTGTTTCAGGACTTCATGACTTGGAGCATCCAGATGTGGCACTTGCAGATGAATGGTAATGCAGATGAGCATATGCAGTCATGCAATGTTTTGTGTTTGCATATGTGCACAAGATGTTTTGCTGTATACTTGAGAAGACTTTGTAGTATTGGTTTGTAGGTGTGGCTTGTTTAGCTTGTTTTGATGGGACCAAGTGTCCCCAGTAAGAGGAAATATCCCCAGTGTGATGAAGTGTCCACAATGTGATGACTAAGACTTTCAAATTAGCCAAAAGTTAGACAAAATTTCCTTCCAAAGTTCAGTTTTAAAAGGTTGGTGTAGAAGTGGTACAGAGGCCTAAGCTTTGGCCCTGTCAGCAGGTGATTGCTTTTTCAATCCCCAGTAATGCCATCTGAACCTGGGGTGGCACAAGAGCACGTTTTGTCTCTGGGGGTTGGACAGCCCACAAATGGGGAGCTTTTGTTACAGTTTTCAGTCATCCCAACGATCAGTGTTAGAATTAACATTTAATTAAATTTTCATTTAATTTCCATTCCACTTTGCGGTTTCTTAGATAATTTAAATCTACAGGGTTTCTTTATTTCTGCATAAATATAACAACACACATGAGTATTTTTTGAAAATATCTTCCAGGCTCGTTTTCTCCACTCATTTTTTCCAGATTGCATTTTGTAACATTTCAGTGGAAATACCACACAAACATTATAAAAATGCCAATGCAAACCTGTGTATGTGTTATTCCAGGACATACTGTAACACAGATGAGCATCCAGAACATCGTTACCTGTCTCAAATTGAGGCTATCAAAATCTACCTCATTGGAGGGCAGCCGCATCTCAAGTGTAAGCGAAAGCTCTTCAGACACAGACAAATATACTTCTTGAATACACATTGTTGTGCTGTCAGCAGATTGTTTGCCTTTGATGTTAATATACATGTTGCTGCCATTTTTGTTCTAGGTGATAAAGAGTTGATTCAGGAGGTTTTATTTGATGCTGTGGTGACTGCACCGATAGAAGCTTACTGGACCAGTCTGGCCCTTAATAAATCAGAGTATGAACGCGCATGCGCGCACACACACACACACACTTGTTTTCATGAACTATGGAGCTATTACATAGATTTTCATTTGTTTTCCGGAGGCTTACTTCATATGCACAAGCCTAAATCATAATATATGCCTAAGCATGGCCTTATCTTACACACAGACATACACCCCCACAACACACACACACACACACACACACACACACACACACACACAACTGTCACCATTTCCTAAGTGTTTTATATTCTCTGTTGTGACAGAAACTCTGATAAAGGTGTGGAGATCGCTTACTTGGGCACTAGAGCTGGCCTCTCCAGAATCAACTTATTTGTGGTACCAGACCAACTAAGCAATCAGTAAGCAACAAAAAAATACTGATTCCCATAACAGATATCATTTGTTCGTGCATGTAAATATAATTCTATAATTCTCTGTTAATAATTTTCACTACCATTTGGTGCCTGGAATCATCAAGATATGTAAACGGAATTCTCTTATGGATTAGTGTTGCACAGTATACCGATACTATCTCAATTACTTGTCATTAAAACAGTGAGATACCCCATATAATGTGTACCGGTACTTTAACCCCTTTCCGCAGAAACTCCCTCTACCCAAAACACAAATACACACACCGATTTTCAACCGCCTTCAGTAAACCGTTCTCCAGAAAAGCACAGGGCCCACCCTGCTAGGTACTGAGAGTTTATACCTGGAGCAGGTCGCCTTTTAAACTCGGACTTTTAAACCATAACTGACATGTAAGGCCTCTTTTTAGATTCTGTCTTTAAAAATCACTTACAGTTTCAGGAAAGAAGCCTGCGTTACTGTAATGCACTGTTCTGGAGCTCCTGGAGCCATGACAATGGGAAGGTTGTACGTAAAGTCTTCATGAATTCAAAGCTGAGGGCGTTCCTCAGTGTAGCTGTGGACCAATGAGCGGCTGCCGGCTGTGAGCTGGGTCCTATTACCCGGGGGAGGTGTGCGCTGTTGGACGCCGCTCTCCATAGGAATTCGCTCAGAGTTCTCAACAGGCGGGTCAGAAGTGATTGACACATCTGTAAACCAATAGCAGGGATTCAGACAAAGACAGAAGCGATATGTGCCGAGACTACTCACTTTCTGGGCCTGGGAGAAGGAAGAAACGCTTGGGAACAGGAAAAGCGCTTCAGAGTACAGTAAAGGTTTGCTATGGAACGCCATCCGGGCCCAAATATTTTAGAATAAACTTAAATGTACTTGTTTTTATCACAGAACAACCAAATAAAACCTTTTTTTTGTGAAACTTATGTCGTTGTCTAATTTTAGAAAATGCTGTATAACTCCATAATACTTGACTTTTTTTTGTAACACAAAAATTGTGTAAGCTGTGTTACAAGACCCCATAGAATCAGAAAAAGGAAAAGAAATGGCCGGCCTGTTATCCTCAGCACCCAATAACATTGGATATTTTTGATTTACCTCCTCTCCCTCCCTTAATGATTTGCTGCTAGTTTTAGGGACACTTCTGACCTTCTAGCGAGTTATTAAAAAAAATTTATAAAAGGACTAGTGCCAGTGACTTTCTGTACAAACCTTGGCTACTTTTTATGGAAGTATAGCTGCCGGTAAAACAACTCGTTAGAACGCTGGGGCTGACCGAGAGTGGGGGAGGCAGCTCTCTCTGTGGTTATTCTGTTCCCAGAGGCAGAGCTGTGGGAGACACTGCAAAAACAGTAAAACACGTCTTATGAATGTATGACAAAGGGCCGAAGGCATGACAGGACCCAGAAATCGCGAAACGTCACATGCGGCGTCACGCTTAACAAGCGGATTCCAGTGATTTTGCCGACTACCCTCAGCATGTAGAGAAAGTACATTACTTTTCCTGATGTTTTAGGTTTCTGCCATAGTATCATTTCAGTATCGAGATATTTAGGCAGGTATCATATCGAAAGTCATAATTTTGGTATCGTGACAACACTACTATAGATGTATGCAAAAAATGGTATACCATGGTATATAACGTGATGGTAATGATATCAAAATGTTTGTTGGTAGTTATAAAGACAAAACTTGGTTTGCTTTTAGGTGTCTTGATTTTAATGTAATATTATACTTAATACATACTAATACATTTTGAGATGATTCCAGACATTTAAATTGTAGTATATTAACATTTTCAAGGACAGAAATGAAAATTATTTGTTATCAACAGCCCAGTTATCAGTATTAAGCCATAACAAAGTGTTATTTGTAAAAATCTTAACCTTAATCCCTTAATCTGGATTTTTTTTCATGTCTTTTGATCATATGGCCACTAAAATAATTTTCTGTGAGATCACCTGTGTGTGCTGTGTGTTCTAAGAGACTTCCTGACAGCGGAGGATAAAGAGGGTGTGTTCAATGCTGATCATTTCCCTCTGTGGTACAAGAGAGCAGCAGAGCAGGTGCCAGGAACCTTCGTCTATTCCCTTCCCTTTAATACAGGTGAGGAGAAGCTAAATACTTCCAAATGACACACAACAGCAGTGGTATATTCACGACAACACAAAGCACACTTTATTTTTCTTCTTTTCTTTATCTACATTGAACCATGATTATTTATCTGTAAAACAATTACTTGGCTTACAAAGACTGAATGGGAACTGTTTCATATTTTCAGTTAAAAGTGGAAATAGGGAGCCAAAGGATTCAGATCCTAAAGTGAAACTTAAAATTGACTCTTTGCCCCTTTACATTCTAAATACATTGTATGCTAAATGTGAAAGTCTACAAATTTACACAAAAAACAACCAAGCTTCCTCCATTAGAGGCCTAGAAATGGTTAAGCTTATGCAGATCTATTAATTAAATAAAATCACAACCTATTAAATAAAATCAAGTTATTTTAATATTTGTATAACTATCTTAATTTATCAAATGTATCACAATGTAAGAAAAATTGTAAGAAAATTTATTTATTTTTAAAATATAATTTATTAATTAATTATTATTTATTTTACAAAATGTTACCTCCATGTGGTAGGTCAGCAAACCACAGGACAAAAACAAAACTATAAGGTGAATGTTGCAAGGTAAATTCCTCCAAAAATTAGAAATAATGCATCATTTATTTCAGCTTAATTAATTACTAGCTATACATTATTTCAGGAGATATGTAAAGAGAATAAGCAATCCACTTGCTTAAGGAAGAGGAAAGTGGAAGGAACGTTCAAATCTGGAGTTTAAAAAATAAATAAATAAAATTGACAGAGAAAAATGAGTATTGATAACCATGCTAGAAATCACCTACATATAAACAGTACTTAATACTTTCATTTGTCATGCTTTGTGTTCTGTCTGGTTTTGTCAATGTGCTTATGTTTACATCATGCACCGTATTTCTCTAGACAGGTCATGTGACTAAGCTCACAGATGTTTGCTGTTATCTGTAAGTTTAAAGCCCTGTGTTTTTGTCTCATGCCTTGTAAGTCATTTGTGTGTCTGGATCTGTGTGTGTGCGCGCTCATATTTGTTGGAGCTCCGTTTTCCTTTGTGTCCAATTTATTGAGTAATAAAACCCCACGTTCGCAAGTGCATCTGCCCCTTCCTTTGACAGCATTTCATCATCTTTGAGAGACGTTTATTCAAATCTGAAAAAAATTTACACGTTTCTATCTTCCAGTGTGACCTTCCTGTGTGAGA
This sequence comes from Hoplias malabaricus, assembly GCF_029633855.1. Taxonomy (NCBI): domain Eukaryota; kingdom Metazoa; phylum Chordata; class Actinopteri; order Characiformes; family Erythrinidae; genus Hoplias; species Hoplias malabaricus. The sequence goes on from NC_089813.1 coordinate 15,826,149, forward strand.
AAACAATTTACTGATATGGGTATAAAAGTACGTGAAGCTTTCAAAAAAAAAATAAATAAAATGAATTTTGAAATTAGAATAGTGGAGTGGACTAATCACACTACAGTCCAGACATCACTGAATGTGTCTGGGATTATTTAGAGAAATGGAAAAATGCAATAAACATATGGAAAAATAATCAGCAGATTTCATTGAAAACAACAGAAACAAAATTTGGTATCTGTTAATTGTATATTTGTTTTTTGCTGAATTATTAACAGCTTAATGTTTGACAGAAAGTAAAATAATGCTTAAAAAAAGCTTGATTTCTCACTGTGGTGTAATTAATAGGTGGTATTTATGATAACTTTTGAATAGCAAGATGTTTTCTTTGGATATTTTTTTAAAGATCTGTTCCATTTAAACCAGTTCATTTTATCAGCACTTTAAAGACACAGACATGAATGTATCTAATCGAGTGTGTGAGTGTGTAGAGGGGGTAAAGGAAAATAATTGTGCTTTAAATAATAAAATTATAAAATTAATCTTGCCAAAAAAGAGGGCACTGATTTTGGATTGTATAATTCTTCTCACCTACCAGTCTAAGTTCTCCTAACAGATGTTGTATTGTTTTAGATGGTTTCTGCTGTCTCTGCACTATTGACTAAAAATTGTCTTTTATTAACTGATGTTTGTTTGTGGAGATCTGCAATTTATTTTAACCAAATGTGTTTTGAGGGCCAGCAGCATGCATATAAGAAAATACTTTATTTTCCTACATTAGCAAATTTTCATTTCACAGGGAACGATAGTGACATGAAGTTATTTTCCTTCTGGATTTGCCTTTATTTACTCTGTATGGTCAGATATAGTATGTCTAGGGATTAAGAGTAAACAGATTTACTGGCGAGAATTACCAGTGACAGTGTAATTTCTTCATATATAGCATAATCTGCGCCCAGAATGGTTTTAGGCAAGTGTCTGTGCAACTGTCCCTTCTCAAATATGTGACAGCTAATGTTGACAACTCTGAGCATGTTTGAAATTGACCTCAAGCAGCGAGCCAGTGCATTTCTGTGGCTTTATCAAAAAAGGCAATGGCTTTTCATCATCATTCCTCTTCTGTTCCCTCTTCTTTCTGCTTCTTTGTTCATTTTTGTACTTTTTATTAGTGCTTAGTTGAGGTTTTGGCATGAATTGTGGATTTTAGAGATTTCCAGTGGGATATGTCTCTCTCTCTCTTTCTCTCTCTGTCTACTTATTAGAAGTGCATGTTTTGAGCACATATTTTGCTTCAGGCCATCACTCTCTAGCTTTTGTAATGTGTCTAAGTGAAGGGCCTTTTTTTGTCTGTAAAAGGCCATGTTCTAAATAGGAGCATTTCAGGCTTCCTTGCCAGATGTGGCAGTACAGCTAGGTCATTCTAATCATAATATTATATGCCATAGGCTCTACACAAGTAGGGGTTGACTGTATGATTTAAAAAAATAATGTGATAAATGACTGTGATAAGATATGTCACATATTTTAAGTCTGCTTTATCTTAAGTAGTTAAAGGTGCATCATACTCCTTTTCCACAAGCTATCGCAGCTCCCTTGGATCTTAATGAAACTCTGAATGAAATCTCTGACATGCTTTGGTCAAAATACAAGCACCACAGCATCAATCTCACACTGTGTAAACATCCATGGCTTCAGCACTCGTTCTTTAATGATAATGAGCCACACAGTTCGCCACAGCGCCGAGCGAGGAGCAGAGAGAGCAAGGCACAGAAATTTCATTTTGTGCTCTTTCTCTACTCTTGCTTTCACCAATTTTGCTTGGGAACTCACTTATCTGCTAATTTTTGCTCAGTGCCTTTGTTTCACTTATTTGTTCTGAGTTTTAACCCTGTGTTCACATAAACATGGGTCCATCAATGTAGCTAAACTACTCAGATGAGGGGAACCAAATAAGAATGACTCATCCCATATTTTATGACTTGGGCAGCCCACAAATAAACTGACTGGGTTATTGTAGTTTGTGGGTTGGTGGGCTCCCCAAATACACAAATTGATGTGCAACATAACTGCAACATTGCAACAATACAATTGCAACAATTGCAAATACAATGCAGTATGTTGGGTACTAATTAAAATACTTGTATTCAAATTTTAAAAAGTAATTCTGTAAGTCTCAATACAAAAACCTTAATCTATCCCAAAATTTTAATTCTTGATATACAGTATATCATGTACGGTACAGAGCACGCTACCATTTTCCATATGAGGAGCTGAACTAGTCCCTGGTGAACAAGCTTATGCTGCTCTATAGAGCAGGTACCCCTAAATAATTTTAGACCAAAATCTGACACATCCAGGCCACTAGGTGTCAGCAGAACATTTGGTCATAACACGAAGACTCATTGGAAAAAATGACAGATTTCTCATTTAAAATGTAAATGATAAAGTCAACTGTCCATCAGCCAATAAAAATTACACTTGCAATCAACAATACAAGTTCATCATTGGTGCAGCCCATGATGTAGTAATGTTTTGCCTTTTGCCCATGCTTGTGCTTGCTATGGTATGTTGTACTAGCTAATAGCTTGTGTTAATTTGCAGGTTCTGAAAATAAGAGTGTAGTTCTGGCCAGTACAGCCATTCAGTTACTGGATGAGAGGAAGTCTCCCATTGCTGCAGGTAAGACTCTGACCTTTTTGATTTAGCTCGCAGCTCTGCAGCTTCAAAATGAAATTTTTTAAAGAACAAATAAGTATGTTGCCTATTTGTGTGCGTGCATGTGGTTTAATATGAAGACAGGATTATTCGGAGCTTAAGCTTAGAAAGCGCAACTGAGGGATTGAGCTTAGTGGGTTTAGACCTATTCTGTCATTCATGCTCTCACTCTCTTGCTCTCTGCCTTGCTTGCATACATACTTTATTTTTTTGCTATAAAGTCCTGTTTATTGGATCACAAAAACTGAAAACCCTCAGATTTTCATTCGGTCTCCCTTTTAAAATCCATTAAGCTGGAACATCTACATACATCTCTCTTTCCATTTGCCCTCACTTTTTCATTTCTTTTTTTCCCCTACATTCATTCTCTTTTTTTCTTTTCTTAATTTTCACTGTCAGTTCCTGTCTCTTAATATTTTTATACTTCTCTATGTCCTTTTATTCTTTGTCCATCTCTCTGTCATTCTCTGTCTCTCCTGTGAATCATACTTCTCCTCAATGTTGAACTGTCTCTTAGGATTTTTTCTCAGTGACTGGAGTGATAAGAGAGACAGAAAAGCAGAGATGGAATAAGAGAGTAAAAAAGTGGATGTGACAGATGAGTTGTGTCAGAATTTTTGCTTGCTGTAGTAATTTTACTGGAGTAATATTAAATGGGGCATTTAAAGAGGTTCCTGGTTTTCACCATGTTGTTTAATGGTTGTCAGTGAGTAACTCTGAGCAGTTAAAGAATGCAAGTACAGTTAAAAAATAATAATAATATAATAACGAGAACCTTATAGTATTTTAAAATGTATATTAAGAATAGTAAACTATTATAAACATATACTGTATTAAAACTGTAAACATCTGATTGAATTGAATCTGATTGAAGCAGTCACATTATAAAATCCAGTTTAATGCAGAACAGTTCCCCTTTGAACATGCTTAAAGCCTGTATGAAGTCCTAACTCTGTATTTCTTGCTCAGTTTGGAATATAAAGCATATATGACATCATCTCACACAGCTGGCTGCTCTTTGTTGTTGGCTGTTTGATATTAAAATTAAGCTAAGCTCTTCTTTGGGGATTTCTGCTTGATTTTGACTTGTGGAAGATTACTGGAAACAGCTAAAGTGACCCCAAATTATCTTTAAATTTCAGCTGGAAAGCAATGATAAAATGTCACACTGTACAATTAATTATAGGTGTCATATTAAAATCTCATATTAATCAGGATTTTAACAGTTGCAGAACACTTCTGTCATCTTTATCCATTACATAACCTAGATATTTTATCCAGAATTTACAATAAAAAGATCATTTCCAAAAAACATTTTTAAAATACAATCTGTGATTCGTTAATTTACTTGAATAAGGAAAATATAAATAATGCTTTTACTGAAAAAGTTTAATTGTATTAGTGAATGTAAATTAACTCAATGTGATGCAGCACACTCCAAAAACGTTCAGAGAAAAGCATGGTTATTTAAATCATAATATGATCAGCTTTCCTTTTAATTACACTGATTAACAATTGGTATCCTCAATTCCCAGAAAAATTAATTTTTGCAAGTGGAATTCTTGTGTGTTCTTGATACAAGACCTTAGCTGCTCTGCAGTCAGTGGTTGCCTGATCCTCCTCTTCATGATGTGCAATAGGAGACAGATTTGGACTGCAGGCAGGTCAGTCAAGCACATGCAGTCTGTCTACAAAGCCATGCAAAATACAGCATGAGGTGTCCTGCTGAAATAACTATGGCCTTCACATGAAATGACATTGCCTTGCCTGTAGCATGTTTCTAAAAACCCAATGTTTGCCTCCACAACAATTATTAAAAATTAAAATTTCATATTTGTTTCTAATATGAAATTTTAATATTCAGAAAATAAACTATATGTGGTGAGTTTATAAATATACATATATATATAAAAGATTCCATTTACACATCATATTCCTTTCCTTTTAAATTATAAAACTGTAATCGATTCAGTTGTATTTTTGGGTTAATATTGATTAAGATCTATTATAATTTCCAATTATATATATTTCTAATCCTCTAAAGTTGGAAGGACAGCTGACCTCTAACACAAGTCACCCAATCAACCCTCATTAATGAGTAATACAGCTCATTGTGTGAGTCAGTGTATGACTACGAGTGTGTGGGGATTTATTTATTTACTTATTTTAATGTGTGCTGCTGTTTTCAGGAGATATTTATGGAAGGGCTGGATCACGTGTAAATGATCACAATATTTTTTATTAATATTAATGTTAAAGAACCTAACAATATGCAAGTGAGATGTTTCATTTTTGAGCTGACAGTGTCCTGACCATTTCCAATTGTACTTCCTGTAGTTGTAAAATCAAATAAATCATGAAATTTGGGTGAATAATATACAATAATGTAGGTATAAAAGGCAAATATTAATACAGATTAATCATTAACTCAGTCACAACAATGGCTCATTAATGTGGAATCAATACATGGGAAGGCTGATTACTTTTAGTATAAGGTTTTAGTCTATGGGATTTACTACTATCAGTAGTTCTCAATCCTGGTTTTGGTGAGTCACTGTCCTGTATGTTGTAGTTTTCTCCTCCCTCCTTCACACCCACTTCAATTTCAGAAGGGGTTGTTAAGTTGCTCATTAGTTGCACCAGGTGTGTTGGAAGCAGAGTGATCCCTAAAATGTGCGGGCAGAGGCCCATCAGAATGAGAACCATTGGTCTACATTGTCAATTTTTACCTGGGTGAACCATTTAAATTTGCATTATGTAATAATATATAAAAAATTGACTTGCATTTATTTGGAGCAGCATAAGTACTGTAACTTTCCACCAGAACATATTTTAGCTGTAGCACTAATGCCTAATGATATTATACACTTTATTCCAACAGCCAAAATTGCATTTAAGTGTGCAAAAAATGTAACGTATGAATCAGCATAAAAAGGTAATCTGTAAAGCAGCATTAGGAATGGAAATGAGAGAATAAGAGAAAACAGGAGTAAGCAAAATGAGCAAGGAAAATGGAGGATAAAGAAGTGAAGAGAAAAGGAACGAGAACAGCGGAGAAGTGAAGACACGAAGAAAGTAGGGGAAACAAAATGAGAGGAGACAGTGAGTAAGAAGAAATAAATGAGAAGAGAATATAGGAGAGAACAAGGGAGGAAAGGGCATCTGAGGAAAGAAAAAAGAAAAGTGAAGGGGAAGAAAGAAAGAAAGAAAGAAAAAGAAAGGGGGGGGGGGGGGTGAAAGAGAACAGAGCGTGAATAAATGAAAATTGTCTACATTCACATAAGAGGAGTTCAGATGGACCCTCCGGGAGATTGCTGGAGCATAAGCGCGCGCACACATTTTATCACAAACGCTGAATGTCAAGGCTTAGCAAAAGTGGAACCGCAACAAGCATATTCCCACACTCGGCTGCACATGCCGCACTGTTACCCTTTAGGATGTAGACACATGCGCGTGCACACACACACACACACACAGGCACACACGTTTCCATGTATTTCTTTTTTCTTTTTTGGAGACTTACCTTAATCTTAACCATAACTACTTTTGGTCTAACCCTAATGCCAACCTTACCATTACGTTAATTTTAAAACATGTCTTAACCTTAAAGTCTAATAATTCAAACTGTGGGAATCTTCTTGTGGTCCACATAAGGAAGAGTCGACCTTACAATGACAGTATGTAAAAAGGTTTGGAACCCACAACACACACAAATGAGTCGAGATGTAGATATTTTTCAACAAACAAAACATTTAATCTCAAACATATTTATTAGAACTCTTTAGATTTTACACATTATTTACCAATATATATGTATATAATGTATATCAGCACTTTTTGTTCTTTGTACATAAAACAAAAAAAAAAGTTTAAGACAGACATATAACCTCACACACACCCTCACCCACACAAAAACACGTGTGTCAAATGTCTATAAACATAATGGACAGTTAAGAGCATACCTTTGCATAGACTTCATTTTGTATGTGCTTGTATTTTCCTCAATTCAAATCCTTCCTCTTGAATGATATGTTGCCTCAGAAAAGGAAAGGCGCTGTTCATAGAATTTATCTTCTACACTGCAAGAAATGATATTATGGCAAGCGAAAACATCTTACATAGTCTATGATATTTTCTTACTTTGAGATTTAAGAATGCTGAAAGATAATTTAATGGTTTTCTACATGTTTTTGGATCATTTGCATCAAACAAAGTGCTACATAACAGGGAAAGTGGTGACAGTATTAACATATAACCAAGAGATGACTCGTTCTTGACACATTTTATGCAAATGAGCTGAGCAGCAACCAGTCAGATTTTGTAGCGTCACAATAATTGTTTATAATATTTTATGGACTGATTTAAATTGTAAATAATTTTATCTACTGATTTGAAATAATCACCAGAATTATTCAGAAAAATGACTTTAATAGAAAACTAGTAAAAGGTATAGAAAAGGTTAAATAATCTTAAAATATGTTACAGCTAAGGAAGAAATAGCAGAGCTATTGTGATTTTACTTGCCCCAAAATATATATATATATATATATATATATTTGTTTTGTTGTTTTTTCAGTGTAACTGAAAATATCAATGCCATTCATGTAGCACTAAATGACTGATTTTATTTTTATATAGTCCACAATGAATTTGATTAGACAGAGGAGGAATATTAGACAGAGTAGTAGAGGCAAACTGACCACTCACATACCCCCACACATACAAAACACACACAGGCAGTGGTAATGAAGCACTAACGCAACCCGACAACCTCATGACATCACACTCCCAGGGCAATGGGAACGTGTGTGTGTGTGTGTGACAGCAAATCTCTGATTTGAGCAGCCTTGGTTAGAGGCTGTTCGGCCCTCATGTTATTACTCAAAGCATCATGTCTGATGTGATTTTGAATATGTGCATGTGTGTTCGCGTGATGCTTGGCAGTTCAGTATCCCGTTATATAAGTTGGATATAATCAGACATACTGACGGAGCAACCTTGTGTCCTTCACACCCTTATTCACAGTCTCTCTGTGCATGAGGGTGTGAGGTAGCTTGTAACATCCATTTCCACAATCAAAACCCATCATGAACCCCTTCATGCAAATCCTACAGCACTGTAAGAACCCAAATCCTTTGCCAGGTCCATAGTTTGTCAAGATCAAAATATCAAATTCATTATTATGCAAAAATCAGAGAATGAGCATTAAGTATGATACAAAACTGAAAATATATTTCACAACTAAATATATTCTCATATGCTAACTAATTTAAGTCCAACTTTAGCCTTCATCACAGCTCACATTCTTTAAAGAGAATTTCAAGTTTTCTGAGAAATTGCTGGAATATTTTCCACACCCCAAAAATCGCTCTTAGAAGACAATTGGGCTCTGTGTTGTTCAGCCCACAGTTTCAACAATTCCAGCAGCTTATGTCAGATTCCTGGATATTTACTTTCTTAGTAAGTGCTTTAAGACAGCTACAGTTTTAGAACAATTGCATTGGGTTGTCTTTTTGCATTGGAAGGAACAATATACTTGCACAGTCTGAGGCTCTCAGAGATGAAAGCTATAAACACTATTTATCTGGTGATAGAGTTAGCTCTCTCCCTGGCCTTGCATGATTCCCAGTATGTTTTAACATCCTTGAATGTTTCCTTTCCTTAACTTCATTAACTTATCAATCAGTTCTGAAATAACTTGTGCATAATGACCAATGTGACTTTAAAGGGTGGTCTCTGAGTTTTGCACATTACTGTATATACTCGCAATATTTAAATTATGATTCTGTGTTAATAAATCTTAAACAAAATCCTAGGGCAGGGCTCACTCGTACACACAGAAAAACAAACACACAAAACTAAGACATACGTACAGTAGCAGCTGCCTACTTGACCAGTCAAACCCTGATAGGCCAGTAAACATACAGTCCAAACAATAAAACCCAAACACAAATTGAAAAGCACTACACAAGTCAGTATGTACATATTGCTGTTACACGCGCTTGCATTAGACAGATAATTATTCTCTGAGTCATTTGTTATACAATAAAAACACTGATATGTATCTGTTATCTTTGGCCTAATCATTTCTCTGGAAGCTGTAGAACTATACTGCATTGTAGAACAAGTCATTTCTTCCCTTTTTTGAAGTAATGTCCAGCTTCCCTTTTATAAAGGAGAGTGATTGGAAAGAGTGACAGAGGGGGGAAAAAAGAGGGTGTGCAGTTGTTTGTCCATCTGAGAAGAGATTTGGCAAGTTAGATCAGTTCCATCCACAACCATCTGTGCATGTGTAATGGTGTCTGTATATATGCTTGTTTGTATATATTTCTATCCATGTCTTAAAGGAGAACAGCATATTTCCACATAATCTCAGCCACATCTGTACCATATGGTCAGTTACCATGGCCAATAGTATCCTCACTTTTAGCAGAAGCCAACAGGCAGTTGCAGAATTCCATCAGTAAACACTAACCTACATTATTATGCAAGGTAATGAGACACAGTAGGAAGAGACAGACTTCAGAAAAATGTCTTAATTTACAAGTGAAGCAAAATGCTCTTTCAATTATTTTAACTTTCCTTAAGGCAGTTTTCACCAAGCAGATTGCAAATATTAACACTACTTCAATGATTCTATATATATAAATAAAATCATGGCCAGATTTTAAAACCTCTCTGATCAGCACTGCATCAGAATCAGTTCCTTAGCCATGGCAATGTAAGCAACCACACTGCACCAAGTATGTGTCCCTTTGCATTTTTTAAAATTTTATATCAGAAACTTTGTATATGTGGGCATTACCAACCCCATATACATATCCACCATGACATTTTCTATATTTTGTGCAGTTAACATGTTCACAAAGTTCTTCTTGAGGTAAATGAATAAAATAATGTATGAGGTATTATAATCCCCTTTTTGGTTGTCATGCACTTTTTCAGCTTTTCGAGTGTTTTTTGTGTGGTTGGAGACAAATTTCTTTTATTTTACTTTTTTAAACATTATTACATTATCACTGATACTTCCCTTCGAATTAATATATTTTACACATTTGCAATAAACTGTACATTGGGTAATTGTCAAAAGTGTTCTACAAAAATACATCTCACACTGATCATTTACTGGTAGACGTTCACCACTGCCTATTGGTTTCTTAAATTAAATTATAAGAATAAATCATAAATTAAAATAAGTTTTCTCTGTTCAGTATAACAACTTATGTTGTCAGTCATGTGCTATGAAACAGATTATGTTGAAAAAGCCAAAGGATTCCTTACAGATTCTTGTTATTGGAAGTGCATGTGATCCATTATGTCCATAGCCCTGGTGAAGATATGGCCAGTATTGCATGACTCTTGTTTCTCCTCATGCTATGGCATTCTCTAGTGGCTCTTTCTCCTCTTCCCTATCTGCATTTTCCCGGTTTGTTCCTTTTGCTCCAGTTTCTTTTTCCCGCTTCTTCAGCTCGCGCTGGTATTTGGCCATGATGGCAGCATAGGCACACCCATAGACAGCAGCGGCCAGCATCATCAGGCACACAATACCGCACACTACTCCAGTGATGACCACCGTCGCTATGGCATGCCGTAGATTGACGGGGCGAGGCTTCTGTTTGGCCTCACACTCTGGTGGTTGTCCGAATTCAGACCCATAGGAAGGAGCCTCGGGGCTGGGGTGTAGGTGTCCGCGGAGTAGCCTGTGTTGGTTGTCCAAGTGGTGAATGTTGGCAAAAAGGTAGCTGTAGCTTGTGGTCATGCAGGCATGGAACAACTCGTAGGGAACCTGCCGCAGGTCACGCTCACGCATGGCATGGGGCTGGGCACATATGACCTCATCCACCACTCCACCTGAAAAGGATAAAGAATAGATTGAGATAGAGAATTAGGAAGGACAGAAACCATCTGAGATTCAGAGCTGAACATCCAACATCAGTACCTGACATTACTAGTTCCCTCGTTGCTGAATGCCATTAAAATCACAGCAGTGTTCCAATATCTAATATAAAGCCTACCCCAAAGAGAAGAGACTCTAATGTTTATTAGCAATATTGATTTCAGAAAAAAAAAATAAGCTAAGCACATACTGTATCTTGATATTGACAGAAGCATATGCAGTAGAACATATATAAGGACACCCACGTTATTTAGTCATCATTCCTAGTCATGTTTTCTCTCCCTCACTGACACTCGGATATATGTATACTGATAATGGGGGAACAAATTCAAAGTTAGCATTATTTGAATTTCCAACAGGAAGCTGCCCAAAGTGAACAAGCGATGCACCAAAAGGCCTGAACTTTGCACTTAGTTCAGCAGCATAAAAGCAGCATTGCACAAGCACAGGAAGTGTCGGTTTTATATGTTCATTTCAGTGTAACTGGGTCTTTGCTTTAACCATCTTTCTGTGGTTATGCAACCACTGTACAGGCCATTTACATATCAGTGAACTGAGCCTAGGCATAAAGATATTTGAAGAAAGTGAAGGAAAGCACAGATTATGTAAAATTGGCACATATACATGAAAGTAAAAGTAACATTTTCATTTGTTCTATAAAGTCCAGCCTGCATTTTATACTTAACTGTTATCTCTTGTTAAATGTGTGGGAGTAATGAATTGTGAATAAGTTAGTAGTGCCTCTTAATATCTGGACAGAAAGAAAATAATAGAAAAATAGCCTGGTATAAAAGTCTATAACAATTAACACAGGTAATGTGTATGCATGCTGTGGTCCTGAATGCATGAATGCATATTAAAGAAGTGCTGTATATTGTGGAAAAAACAAATCCTACCATCTTAATCTTTAATATGGATTAAGATTTTGTTCTGAAACAAATTCAGCCTGAATTTATCCACTTTTTTGTTCCAAACATTATATTTATTTATTGATTAATTGTCTACACTACCCCCACTTCTTATTCATGATGAGATTCGGGCACCAGGCCGGTTCTAAATACACAAAGAAAAAGCATAAAAGCCAGTTCATTATGCATAAAAGCCATTAAAATTATTGCAAAATGACAGTAGTGTATGAAAGATGAAGTCAGTGTAGCCATCTGCCTACTGGTGTCATAATCTCTATTAATACTCAATGTTTCATAGGTCAAGGTTAAAGAGCACTATTCCTGTTCTGACAATCAACTAGCACTAGGTTGTGAACCGTGTGTGTGCATGCGTGCCTGTGTTTTTCTGTGAATGTGCCTGTGAATTTGGCCACAATGGAAACAGCTGTTCCATACCTTTATTATTACTCATTTGATAAAGATAACTGTTTATTACTCTCTTTGTCATTAGAGAGCCTAGTTAGCTGCTTTAATCCACATGGTGTCTCACACTTTTCAGCAATTCTATATTATATCAAGTATCTGGTGTTTGTGCAACTAATAGCACTGACCAACAAAGCATACCACACTGTTTGAGCCATATGTACAGGATGGCATTAGCTACAGCTGCTATGACTTTTATGAGGTTCTGCAGTCTGTATAAGATAAGAGATTTTGTCTGATCATGTTCTGTAACCTTGTCACATTCACACATGATCAATTCAGAGATTTTATATACATTTGGCCCCTTAAATTCCACCGCTACATCAGTCATGGTGTGCATCGTCGTGATACTATGTATTATCAAATAGACTTGGTGTTTCCTATCACTGTATAAAAGATGCACAAGACTTCCCTTGTTGTTGGATGCTTTTCTAAATTGCTAATAGTTACTTTATTTTTTTTATTTATTTATTTATTTATTTTTTTTTTATGTAGAATAACAATATAACAGTGTCCAGCTTGTATTCCTATAAATGTGAATCATACAGACTTTCAACTGCAAATAAAGTTTATAAACTTTGTTGATTAAAGACTGTATCATGCTGTTGCTGTTCACATATCCTAGTGTTTAGTATTTTGTTTATGTGCTATTTTTCCAAACATGTCAAAGCCAAATGGGTCTGTTAACATTAAAAAAAAATGTTGAGAGTAAATGTTGTTGTCTAAGAGCCATCAACAGCCTCACAATTCCACATTTCTGCCCTAACCAAGGAGTGTTTCAGCTAGCCTTATATACCATCGCTTCAGTGCCCATTGCAGTGGTGTTCTTGAAGATCATTGGTGGTGATACATTGGAGAGGCTAATTTGCTCTTATCTGGTCTGATCAGGAATGTGCCTTAGGCTGCCACAGGAAGGAAAAAAAAATGCAGGCTTTGTTTGTTCTGTTACTGCTGTATTCATTTACGTACAAGCTTTATGCATGTATGAGTAATTGTAGGGCTGGTTAACGGAGTGCACACTACTTACATGGACAAATTCAAATGCACTTGGCTGAAAGCATTTGCAGATATTCATGTAGACATGTCATGTCTAACAGAGTTGCTCAAATGTTACAGTCATGTTAGGTAATCCTCCTTGCAGGATTACTGTGGGCCAGCTATGGCATCGTGCTCGGTCACACATTTTACAGCAGGATCTTGCCTACTAGCAAAATAAAAATAAAAGAAATTTAAAAAATAGATAAAAGGACTTTTATGTGCACAATGAAGGCTTGTATTATTAATAGTAATATTGCTTTTACTTTTTAATAGTAATGAATTAAACACCATTTGTCTACATTGAGTGTAGCCATGTACTGGTTGTGGCACAAAAAAACATTTGTAGCATGGCTGCTTTTTCTCTCTCTGTCTCTGTTTTTATGCCTAATTCTGAGATTAGATAAAAATCTGAATAATTCTGAGGTTAAAGCTAGAACAATTCAGAGAATAAAATCTGAATATTTTGAGAAACACTGTTTGGATTTCAAGATTGATCTACATGTATAGATAGGCATCAGACTCCCAGTTTGGGTTCCAGTTTAGATTTAGTTGTGAAAGAAGCAGGCAAGTGAACAGAATTATTATGACTAAAGCTATCAATGCAGCCACAGACTAAGGACTGCTGTGTGTGTGTGTGTGTGTATATATATATATATTTGTCCATATGCTATAACATATTGGAGCCTTGGTTGCTGCACTGATGCCAGGCATGCAAGATTTCCACCGAATCCTCTGGATTGGTAATATTTCGAGAAAATGCAGCATATATTCAAGTGCAGCATTTCAGTGTTCAGATGCTAATAACAATCTTGTCCTATCAGATCAACCGGGCAACAGGTAGTGTCACTGTCACACAGCTTCAGAATCCTGGGGTTGTGGGTTTGAACCCCACTATGGGTGATTCTCTGTGGTTAGTTCTCCCTGTGTCTGCATGGTTTCCTTCTGGGTGCTCTAGTTTCCTCCAACAGTCCAAAATCACACGTTAGTAGGTGGATTGGCTACTCAAACGTGTCCATAGATGTGTGTTGCCCTGTGAAGGACTGGCACCCCCTCCACCAGTACTTCAACTGTACTCTACATTCTTCATTTTCACTCCACATGGTTGTGTTTGCCCCATAATGTGCAGGGGATTTTTTTTTCTTTATTTTCTGCATTATTCCGAATTTATTCTCAATTTTGACTATACTTAGAATATTTTGACTTTATTCTCTGAATCCTTTTTTTTTTTTTTTTACTTTTCAACAGTGTCCCTAAAATTCTCTCACAGCCACAAACTTAAAACCAAATGTTAACATTTGGTTTTACCATTTTCCAGTAATTTTTTTTTAAATAAACTGCTTGGATTTAAGACCACCAACCTTAATAAACTAAACCTTATTAATTAATAAAATATTTAATTAAATATTTCCAACATTCCATGTGCAATTTTAGACAGTCATTACTACTGTTCAGCCACGCATACTCAATAATGTCATTCTCCCACAGCTCTTAGCAATGGATTCAATAATGATATATTATCTTTTCTCCATTGTAGAAAATGTCTGATGAGCATCTGATGAAACATATCATTACATGGAATATATACAGCATTCCAAAGGATGAGAAAAAATACTTTAAATTTGTTCATTTGGATAGCAAATATGCTACCTGACACAATAGATAATTTAAAGAAGTTGTAGGCTAAGTTTATCTCAGGTTGTAGTGTGTTACACAACACATGCATTTGAAATTTACTATAACTTTATTAATGTACCTAGTAATCATGCTAAAAAATACAAACTAATCATTTTAAGCCATTGTGCCTTCCTCTTTGTAAACACTTATAACTGCATGGAGATATTTTCTTTCTTTCTTCAGACTGAAAATTAAAAAAGTTTTAAATATGTACAATACAATAACTGCTGTAAGTTCAATGCAATAACTGCTTTTTAGAACATCTAATCTATTTTTAAATATTTCACACTCAGGACTCAACTCAAGCTCAAATTAATTTGTTAGCATTTCAGATTAACAATCTGTTTACTAACAGCATTGTATCAAAACATTCAGCACTTCAAATTTCTGTGTGAGCATGTCATTATCATATACACAGCATTTGCCACTCATAGGTCTTCTAAAGAAGTCTGAACATACATTATAAAATGACTTATTTGATTATAACTATAACCTAGCCTTTTGCTTTGTAGCTAGTTAAAACATACAATTAAATAACTAATGTTTCCTTTCACATTGGTTTTTAATGAACATATTACAGCAAAATTAATTAATTTCAAATTTTTTTTTACACTATAAATTGTTTCCAGCATAATTTATCGCTGGTTAAATACTGTTAGTTATCAGCCAAAAGAAACCCTTTCATCAAGTTTGTTCAGTACTGTTATACTTGATGATATTACAAATATAGAAATATAGCATTTTTTAAATATTGTTCAGGTGCTTCGTGGAATGTCATCTCACATTTGTTTCTTATTTCACATTGCCTTGCCTCAACTGTGCCTGCAGTCTGTTCATTTGAATACAGTAAACAGCTATTATTCTTCTGCAACATTGATTTGTTGTGGTTATGTTTAAATAAACACAAGACACTAAATTCCCTTTTGATTTTTAGAAACCTGTATAATGTCACGTTCCTCATAATTTAGCATGACTAAGCTTCTACTTTCAGAAAAATCTCCTTTGCATTGCTAATTTCACTGTTCAGCACAGAAGCACTACTTTAGAATTCAGTGCAAGGCTATGCAGGAACTTCATTTTCTTGGTAAACAAACATCACACACACAATACATCCCAAAAATGTTTGCAGTACTGCTTAGTATTTCTGCATATGGTTTAGAATCTCACTGAGATGGGACTGATTTCAAAGAGTTAAAGTTAAAAAGAGGAATGCATGCACATGAGGAAAATATAACATGTGAAACTTTTTTTTTTATCAGAAGAATGCACAAAATGTGAATTGATCACACAAATATTGGGTGTAAGTAAAACACGTGCTTAAATATTTTCTGCGTAATTAACCAAAGATTGGGCAGCGAATAAATTAGCATAGTGTTAGATTATATGGCCAAAATTGATAATTATATATTTGTAAATAACAGTCGATATATGATCAACATAATGATATAAACGACATAAAAGCCACAGAAAAACTGCCCAGAACAAACAAAACATGACATCAATATCAAGCATAAACCTCTTGGATTTGTTAGTATTAATATTTTTAAACTAACTTTAAAATGAATTGTAGTGATCTAAGCAATGCACTGTAATGAACGTCAGTCAGTGACAGATGTTTAAAAATCATATCATATTTTGTGAATATATAATGATATTGAATTATTGTCCAACCCTAGCTTAGCATCAATTTCCTACCACCTATGTAAACCATGCCTAAGTTTCCAATAGGCTTTAACAATGACAGCAAGCAGTGGTTAATGGTATTGAGTGAACAACATCCCACATTTGACTAAGGTAGGGCACTGTTTTTACTTGACTTGTATAAATATATATTATTTAATTTTATGATGTATATTGGATAACCTAGCATATTGTTCTTTGAGATGGCTTGCCCCCAAATGTTGCCATGTACAAAAGTATACATAAGAAAGCACAATGGAGAATATGCCCTGATTTAGCCAAACAGTCGCAAACTTGTTTCTTAGATGGTATAAAATGACCTCCACAATCAAACTTCCATTTTCTGTTTCAACTCCAGCTTATTGATGGTTTGTGGAGGGCCCAGCTGTGTATGGTCCTCTGTGTGTCTTAGTAAATTAAATACAGAGGCATTTTGGACACGTTGTGGTTGCGTCAAGGCATACTTTGCATTGCAGCTGCTTTCAAACATACATACATAGAAACATTCCTTTATGCTTTAATCACATATGTATAGCAAAATAAGTGATAGGTCACTGCAAGCTTTACTGTCTTTGTAGAAGCTTCTGTCTTGCAAATAAGTGGCTTATATCAAATTACACAGTTTATTATAAGATAAAAAAAACACAAGACTAGGGTTTTGTTAGAAGATAGCATGAAATCTGTGTAAGCTTACTACTGTCTAGTTTCATGAAGACAATATAAGTCAGGCTCATTACAGATGAATGAGACACCATCACAATCCACTTCCTACCTTTAAAAGTGAATGTTTCCAGCCATAGCTTGAGTCCTATCATCTGACAGTCACATTTCCATGGATTACCCTTCAGGTTGAGCACTTCCAGCCCCCCAAGGGCCTCCAGGTGAGAGCGGTCCAGCTTGGTCAGCCGATTGTAATGCAACGAGAGGTGGGTTAGATGGTGGAAGCTATCAGCTAGTGCTCCGGGTAGACCACCTAGGCTGTTGTAAGAAAGGTCCAGTAGAGTTAGATTCCGTATAGAGCCCAGAAAACGGCGGTCCACCTCGCGGATTGAGTTGTTGGCCAAGTTAAGGCTTCTCAAACTCCTAAGTCCCAGGAGGGCACTAGGGGAGAGCATAGTAATAGTGTTGTTGGCTAGATCCAGAATCCGGAGTTGTTGAGTTTCCCGAAAAGCCATGGAGCCAAGGCCTCGTATTCGGTTGTCCTGAAGATACAGCTCCTGAGTGTCAGGATGTAACTTGTGAGGAATGTCATATAAGCCTTGTCCTCGGCAGTCCACCACCTTGGCATGAGTATCACATGAGCATTCCTTAGGGCAAGAAGACACTGCTTGGGCCAGAAACAGGATGGACAATGCAATGACCACACCTCCTGTGGATAAAATAAGAGACATACATTTACCATTTTGGTAATGCTGATGTAGTTACATGCATAAAATAAGACACCCACATCCCCAATATAGACAGAATGCTGTGTTTTCTTGCAATACACTGAAACAGTATTGAAGAATCACTGAGCAAAAGATCAGTCTGCTACACTTTGTCTAAAGTTACATATATTCTTTTGTCGCATGAATTCTTGACCACAGCAGGCCTTCTTTTTACAGTTTCATGTCAGCTGTAAGGTTCTCGGGACTTCAACTGATGTTGAGCCAGGGGAATTTGTGTAATCCAAAAAAATAATGTTGACTACATATAAAAACATATATCACTCATAATACACTTTGGACCATGTTATTAAAACTAAAAAGCAACTTTGGTGATAGTCTAGTTGTTATAACCACAGCAACCCACAGAAAAGTATTTATTACCATATATTAAAAGTATAAGTATTTATGCCTGACAAAGCGAAGTAGACCAAAAGATCCTCAAAAGCTAGACATGCCAAAATCCAAAGAAATTCAGGAACAAGTGAGAAAGAAAGTAATTGAGATTTATCAGTCTGGAAAAGGTTATAAAGCCATTTCTAAAGTTTTAGGACTCCAGTGAACCACAGTGAGAGCCATTATACACAAATGGCAAAAACGTGGAACAACGGTGAATCTTCACAGGAGTGGCTGGCCGTCCAAAATTACCCTAAGAGTGCTGCGACGATTTATCCAAGAGGTCAAGAAAGACCCCACAATAACATCCAAAGACCTGCAGGCCTCAGTTAAGGTCAACGTTCAAGATTACACCATAAAAAAGAGACTGGGCAAAAATGGCCTGCATGGCACAGTGCCAAGATGAAAACCAGTTCTGAGCAAAAAGAACATTAAGGCTCGTCTCAATTTTGCCAGAAAACATCTTGATGATCCCCAAGACTTTTGGCAAAATACTTTGTAGACTGACAAGACAAAAGTTGAACTTTTTGGAAGGTGTGTGTCCCATTAAATCTGGCGTAAAAGTAACACTGCATTTCAGAAAAAAAAACATCATACCTACAGTAAAATGTGGTGGTAGTGTGATGGTCTAGAGCTGTTTTGCTGCTTCATGACCTGGAAGACTTGCTGTGATCAATGGAACCATGAATTCTGCTGTCTACCAAAAAATCCTGAAGGACAATGTCTGGCCATCTGTTTGTGACCTCAAGCTGAAACAAACTTGAGTTCTGCAGCATGACAATGATCCAAAACACACCAGAAAGTCCACCAGTTATTAGCTTTGGGGGCAAACACTTTTTCTCCCTTGATAATAAAATCTTCATTTAAAAATGGCATTTGGTGTTTACTTGTGTTGTCTTTGACTAATATTTAAATTTGTTTGATGATCTGATCATTTAAGAGTGACAAACATTCAACAAAAATAAGAAGTCATGAAGGGGGCAAACTGTTTTTCACACCAATGTATTACAATTAAGGGTGCTATTTTAAATGGACTATTATTAAATCAACATAATCAAAAGAACTCCTAAGTGGATGGCACTATATCATGCTATAAAAAGAGTCATGGCCTCCAGCACAGATTGAGTCAGACCTATGACATTTGGCGTGTGTGGTCAGGAGTAAAGGGAAACTGCTACTAGCCACATTTTAGAGTGGACTTACTACACAGTAAGGGTCATTATTTTTGCTTGTATTCTCCTCAGGTCTGCAATAATATCCTAGTGGTACTAAAGATATTTGACTGTGATCATCATTAAATGTATTGCTTGCTAGCAGCTCAATACTGATACTTAGAGCCAACATGTTCCAGTTTAATCTGATAATCTGAATTATGGCAGAAAATTGAAAATAGACTTGATTTTCAGAAAGAGGCTATCCATAATGCGCAGCTAAAAATATCCTATTACCTATTCAAAACTATGGGCATTTCAAACCACAAGGTTACATGAACCAACCCTAAGATATGACAGTGAAGGTTATCCTTAACCCTAACCCTGGTAAAAGTAAACACCGAATCTGTGATAATATATTAAAGGTAAAGGTAAAGTTTTGTTGTTGTCAGAGTTGGTCTCTAACTGGAATTAGGCCAACAAACATCATGAAAACTACATACAAACATTTTAAAAATTATAGTATTGTTACTACAATGAGAAAAACATATATCCATAGCCAACTCAAATCCTCCAGAACAGCTCCAATATGTGAGAACCTCTCAATCCAAAATGTCCTGAGTTTGTTTTATTATTACATAGCTAATTCATGTTGGATCATTGAACTATTAAAAAAAAAAAAAAGATTGGGTATATACCCAACAGATTGGGTATATTTTTACAGCCTGTTTAAATATACAAATGAGGAATAACCACACTGTCAAATCAAAAGTTTACTAAGATTATTCTTTTTTTTTTGCAAGTCTTGGTTAATATTTATACAAACCTTGGTGAATTAAATTAGAAAAATGCATTTGTTGACAGGCATATTGAATATCATGTGGATTTCAGGTCCAGTATACAACACTGATGAAATATGTTCATGCACTGCTATAAAAAGGTTATGGGAAGTTAATCTGAGATTTAGAAATTAGGGACACAAACCACAGATTAATGTAACTAGTAGACCATTGTGTCTCAATGCATGTCATTCATAAAAATGTCTCTCTCTATATACTGTGGACAGATAACATATATACTGCCACATGTTTAGAAGTGCTGCTTAGTTTAGATCTAAAGAGAGAGAGAGAAAATGTGTGAAGCGTAGGTTGATCCATGTCGTTAACCACAATTGTTCAGTTTTCATTTTTGTAAGCCACCGCACAATTTCATTTACAGCTTTGGAAACATGATATTTAGCAATAAATTAAATTACATATAGCTTGTGTGATTGCAGTTAATCATGATCTGACACGTTTATTTTTAGCATTAGCATCCATGTCTTGTGAGACCCTGCTACAAGTGTACAACAACAAGTGTATCTTCAAGTGTATTTTCTATGGCAATATATACTGGGAATTTAAACAGTTATGTCAAATAGTCAAGTACTCCAGCCATATTCTTTATCAGAAATAAATCATAATTCTATACAATGCATACAAATCCACAAAATGTTACATATGTCTGTTTTAGTACTAGGTTATGTTTAAATGGGTACTGAAACATGGTGCTCTTCCAAAGTGACCCCATTTACACTGGTTAGTCTATTTGTCCACTACACTGAGAGACTAACGCCACTTAAAGTCTAATAACACTCAGAGCACTTACCTGTCATGGCTCCTAGACCACTCCTCCACTCAGCACGTGCAGGGGTCCACTGTGTGTTTCAGAATGTTTCTCTGTACTTGTATGTGTGTGTGTGTGAGTGTATTCAGGATTGGACCCTGGCCATGACTTTTGTGTCTCTGGCCATGACAGAGACCGTCCCCATCTCTCCACTCAGCACACACACAGTGAGCCAGCCTCTTAACAGTGAACTGCTATTACTGGAGTAGACCCCCCACCCTTCTCTCTCTCTCTCTCTCTATCTCTTTTTTTGCTTCTTTACTCTGTGTCAATTGTAAAGATGTTACAAAATCAGCATAAATATAGGAATCTCTCTATATATCTATTTTCATATCTTTCATTTCAGCTATTTCTCTCTATTTATCAAGCTTCATTTTCTTCTCCCTCCTCAGCATTTCATTTCAGTGTCTTGCTATCTTCTCTCAATTGCTGCCTCTTCTAACGCCCCCTCTCTCTCCCTCTCTCTACTGGCTTTCTTGCTTAAAATGTGACTCTCTCTCTCTCTCTCTCTCTCTCTCTCTCTCTCTCTGTGTGTGTGTGTGTGGAGAGTGGCAGTGTGAGAGTGTGCAGTGGACAGCTGTGCTCTTAAAACACACTGGAAAAGCTGTGAAAGCTTTTGCATTTCTGCTGGATTAATCTGCCTCAAATGTACCTTACATACATGCACATAAAACACACAACAGAAAATGCCTTTAAATTCTTCCTATTTGTATGCATTCCTACTCTGTTATCAGTGCTTTACATCCACTGCTTCCCACACAAAAACAAAAATACCTTCACATTCTGACTCTCTCTCCCTCTTCACCCACTCACAAACACGCACACACGAGAGAGAGAGAGAGAGAGAGAGAGAGAAGTGAGCTGCAGATATTTCTGCCCAAGCATTGTAGTTCCTTATTAGCCACTACACTCCACTGACATCACATCTCGACAGCAGGCTGGGAACTGGCAGAACATGCCTCCAGCATCTCCTCTCCCCTCCCTCTTTCTCTCTCTCTCTCTCACACACACACACACACACACACACAATCACATGCCTCAAGCAAAGCTGCTTCAACAGTGCACACACACATGCATTCTCACCCAACACACAAAGACACATGCAAATATACTGCAGCTACAGCGGTACACATGTAGGAACAGGTAGATACACAGCCACACATTATTCATGCTCTCCTTAGATTTCTGTTTAGGCTGACTACAGGGAGAAATTAATACTGTAACAGGATATATAATACATACATAACCTAATTCAAAATAGTACTGAATAACAATTAAAGATACAGAGAGGACAGTAAATGCCTAATGAATGAAAGATGTACCAAACCACTAAAGCTGTCAACAGACAAAAAAAATGAAACTCCAGAAAAAAAAATGGTGTTTCAGTCCATCTTTCCATTCAGAAAAGGTTTTCTGAAAAGATGTTGTTTTTGTACAATAGACTGATCACCCCAGAGCTCAGATCTCAGTATCTCTGCATTCAGGTTGCTTTGAGGGCAGAGGTGCCCAAGTGTGTTCCTGGAAGTTTGGGTTCAAACAAATCTGTCTGTAATATTCAAGTCCTTTAGGCCTTGATTAATTGAATAAAATTTGTAAAGTTTGAACTAAACTCTCCATTGCAGTATATATCACTAGGAACATACTTGGCAAGTACTCTAAGAATACCTTATACATGTCTCTTTCTTATAATTAATATCATTTATGTGTACCTGTTATTACTAATAAGCAGTAGAAAAACAGTACTGAAGTGACTTGAAGTGCTTATATGCAAATAATTAGTCTTGTTAAACACTTGGGAACACTAGGTAGTATAAAATTGCAACTTTAAAGTGATTGTGATGCTTCACTGACCTGTAATAGAGAGAACAGAGCCTCTATCTTCACTACTCTGAATTTAACATTTGGAGGAAGGTGGAAAATCACACCTTGCTTCTTCCCTTCTTGTCCCCTTGATTTTATGACAATGCTGTTAAAGTGGATTACATTCTGCAACTCTAGGGGGCGCCCAAGAGCAAAAATTCACAACCTTTGTGGAATTCTTTGTGCAGTAATTGTATTTAATGCAAAAGATTTCAGTTCTGGCAGTATCGTGGCAGAGAGGCTTTGCTGGTGTGTTTATGAATGTCCAAAGCAAGAACCACTGCCCTTTTGCAGTGACTGTACGTAATGTGAACAGCAACTTAAAACACACTTTAAGGTAAAACAAGAAAATTTCTTAAGGGAGTTTTCATAGAGCAAGAGTAGTTTTTAAAGACTAAGGCAAACATTTTATTTTGGGATATGAAGGTGGCATGCCTGGTATTTGCAATCAGATATTAGGTGAGGAGTTGTTGACCCACTATTGGAGTAAGACTCAGATATCCGGGCATGGGGGCTCTGGACAGTGTCCAGAAGTGCTTGCATGCCTGCTTCTTCCACTGTGAGCTTAATGACTGAAACAGGAGCATTAGCCTTAGAGCTAATTTGTGTACAGCTTCCTGACTCAAGTGTTGTACCTTGTTGTAGCTGGACTTATGGATGGACTGAAAATAACTGAGCAGCAAGTGCTCTTGGAGGATTACTGTATTGCTGCCATACAGTCATACCCAGCCTGGGTTAGAGCAGCCTGGCTCAAATTATATTCTTTATTGAGTTGAATTTAGAATACCATTTTGCATCTCACTTTTTACTCTCTGGGTTTAAAATAAATGGGGCTGGATGTGCCTTGAGCATGCACACTGCAGTAAAACTTAAAACAAACAAAAAAAAAAAAAAACACTTTTAGGCCCGCTAGGCGGTCCGGCCTAGAAGAGGCTTTTTTAGCCGGACCACCTACCAGGCCGGCTTAGAAGAGGCATAGTTGCACTTACTGACTGACTGCTTATGTTGAAACGCATGCATGAGTAGGAAATGCATGCATGAGTTAGTTCAGCCATATTTCACAGAGGGAACTTAAGGTGGCGCTAATACACCGTCTGTTGTTAGTTCAGCCACATTTCACATTCCAATTAGTGAAATAAATATGGAACCGTTCGGTGCATTTCCACAGACATAAACTGGTTCGTAAACCAGAAAAATTCGTTCCCAACTGGAACCAAAGAACAGTAGTTCTTCAGAGTGAACCGTGGCTGAATAATGTTTGTGTGTGTTTCTGGGGCAGTATTTGGCACGACATCATGCGCGTTGGCCAGAGCCTCAGCTAGCTGTTGGTTATTTCACAAACTCAGCAACATTTACACACATTATATCTCACAGAGAGAGGAGGACTGCTGAATTTGTCTTATTTGTGTATCTACCTGAAATATGGTAAAGGGAAGTGGTGGAGAGACATTTTCTGGTGTTTGTGTGTTTATAAAACTCCATATAGCTGCGCACAGCCACATTAAACTTCATGTGCTTTAACCTGTTACATTGAATAAATAAGTAATTATAATTCTTAAAATCAACAAAATGTTCTTGGTGGTCTTGGTTCTTTTTCATAGATCATTTAATATTTATTTTTAAATAAAACAAACAAGAAAAACACTGATGCATGTTATATACATTACTGCATTGTAGTCCTGCCCTCCAGATTTTCTGTACAACACAATCACATAATAAAAACCACATGTAAACAAAGACATTGATATGAAGCAGCAGAGCTTCTCCAGACCTTCCAATGACAAGGGTATGCATTTTTGGCTTTCCTGTTTTGAAATGCCAGAAACACCTCTGTGAAAATGGCTATATGGCTAACAGTGGTCCCGCAAAACTAGGCTTGCCTAGTTTCTCTTTGTTCTCGTTTTTTCCTCTTTCCTTGTCGAGGAAGAGTGCACTACTGCCTCTTAAGAAAGTGACAAAACATGTACTTTAAACAAGCGTGTCCAAATGTTTGCATATGACTGTATTTATATAAAAAAACAATGTGTTCAGAGTCAATCCCTGATTCCTTTGGATCTCATGAAATTCGTTTCATTCTTACAGAGATCTCGTGGGTAACTCTGGCCAGTCAAATATTGACTAAAATTATTATGTCCAGAAAATGTGGAGCTGAAGTCTGTAAACATGGACCTTAAATCCACTTTCCAGTGGATAGATTTTTATTTATTTATTTTATTAATTGTTTTTCATGATGATGTATTTTTAGTTGGCCAATCATGGTAATTACAAAATCCAGAACTGCAAACAAGACCTGGATTTGAAGGTTGTAGATCTGTTGTAGCATAGGTGTAATATATGACCTCTTTCTGGACTTTCATCTTCCCAAATCCCCTTTTCATGCCAGTAAATAAAGGGTGAGGGTCTATAGATGTCCAGCCGTCAGGACGTGACAGCTTTGGCATGGAACATTTGGGTTTGCTTAAAAAGAAAGTATTTTAAGTCTAGCATATTGAGGAGCTTACTATTTGATAGTTGATGATAGCACTTCAAATTATTGTAATGCTGAATTTCTTACCACTGCACCCATAATCCTGGCCAAATCTGAAGGCATTTCCAGATCCTGAGTGTAATTGAACTACATAATATTTTTTAATGAAGTGACCAATTTCATGGAGGTTCCTCTATGAAATATCAGCTTAAATTAAATTATAATTCTACTGAAACAAATTAGTTATACTGAAAGTTAAAAAGTTGGAAGAGAATTTGGAAACAAAAAGCACAAAATCTTCAGCGTGCTAAGCAGAGTTTTTGGGAGGTTTAAAGAAAGAGTGGGAGTTATCTTTCTTTCCCTATCTCAGTGTTTAAATACCACATCATTGGCTTCTTCCTTTGACAAACTAATCCACACCTGCTCCCTCCCTCAGCTCCTGTCAGTCTAAAAGTGGAAGAACTCTCCACTCTGCTGGATGGGCAGCAGGGATACCACTCTTTCATCACACTCATGCAGAAATAATTTACTGCTTCCCTGTCCAGAATGGGCTCAGCCAATGCTAAACTTGTATGGGACATTTTTAGCATGGTCCAAAGCATTGGTGCTGTGGGACTGGGCTATAACTGATCGCCTGAGAGAACGTGTGTGAACTGCAGTGTATTTATACACACCCTGAATGAACAGGATATTGAAGAGCACGTCCTGGAGTATGGTTTCAATATTTGAAGGGTCAGGAGTGATGCTGACCCAATTTAGTATTAGGCCCCAATATCAGCTATGATTTTGCCAGTTGGATATGACAATAAAATATATGAATATTAATATTGTTGTCTACTATTGATGTTTTATGCTATAAACTGCAATGCTGAGTGGGTATCAGACTAGACATATGGAATGACTTGGAGTGGAGTTTTAATCTAGACGTAATTTTTTTACAAAGGTAAACATATTCCTATTAATACCCTTCATTTCACAACCAATGTTGTATGAGAAGGCTTGTGAGTGGTGCAGTGGTGTAATTGTTGGTCCTATTATCTTGAGATGGTGGTTCCATGGTGATGTTTCAGCTTTCCAAGGCCAATACTCGAGATGTGTACACTGTGCCTCGCTCTTATGGCAGTTAACGTTGCCCCATCTGTCCCTCAATCACACAGACGTGGTGCCACTCAGGCATTTGTTGCCTTGCGAGACGCATCTGGGCAGTTGCTGTTCTTCAGCAATCGCCCTAGGGTCCAAGCAACTTATGTGGGAGGAAATTTGGGGGAAAATATTAACAATAAAATGTTGAATGAGCATATGTCCACATAGTATATATAGTCATATAGTATAACTATTATGTAAATATCAATCTCCTTTTTAACAGAAGTGTCATAATGTTATAACAGTCTTCTTTAAAGGTATTTTTAAAATGTCCCTATCATGGAAATATTAACTGTGTTTTTAAATAATTTAAATAAAGAGCAAAAAGTCATCTGTAAACACAGTAATTTGTAAAATCAACCACTTATAAATGTTCTGAATTATGATATTTCAAAAAAATCTTTATAGATTTACATACGTGTGTAGCATCAGCCGTAGTAACAAAGTACAGACAGTTGTAAGGAATTTTACTCTTTAAAATAAATAAAACAATAATAGCATGTACTTGCTTTATTTAGTATTGACATATTTATCTTTCTTGATTCACATCTCAATGTTTTTTTTATGTGGTGTGGGTGTGTGCTTGTGTGGCATGGCTGTATACTGTTGATGTCTATAGTTACAAACAAGATTAATATAGACATGACCTATTTTAAATTACACACACATGCACATTAAATTCTCTGTTTCTGTATTACTGCCAACATGAGGTGAAAAAAAAGCACTTAAAAATAAAAATTGCAAGAATAACACTACATAAAACATGAAAGGATAGCTTATGGAAAATGGCTGGAGAGAGCTCTACTGTACAGAACTGGTGCCACGTTGTGTTTATGCATGTAACGTTTTAGTAGAAATCATTACCACAAAAATGAGCTTGCAATAGAATTGTTTTAATACAATCTGTTATATGTAGCTCTCTCTCTCTCTCTCTCTCTCTCTCTCTCTATATATATATATATATATATATATATATATATATATATATATATATATATTAGTATTACAGAAACACTGCACTGTCAGTCATGGTTCTTGCTGAAATAAGGATTTGTTGATGTTTCTGCTAGTTATGTCTTATCATTTAAAACCTTATAAAGGTGCCATGTAGTCTTATGAGCAATGACCTACAATAAAAGGCATTGTTAACTGATTGTATTTAATGATTATTTGATGTTTGCCATGCTCAGATGTGATCCAAAATGAATGCATTAATATAAAAACAAAAATCCTATGCAAAAAATATGTATAATTATTATGATGTGTTTGATCATTTATCTTTCATGTCTTACAGCTGTGGGAATCCAGATGAAGCTTGAGTTCTTTCAGAGGAAGTTTTGGACAGCCAGTAGACAGGTAAACACTCCTCCCCTAAACTGTGGAAACAAAATTTAAAAGCTCATGTGATAAAAATACTTTTTAATAAGTTTATTTCTCAGCAAGCTTTCTTTTCTTACTTTTACTGACGTACTTACCAAATGATAATTTAAATTCACCATTAAAACAGCATGGCTGTCTAATTTCATTACTGGTTGAAGAATATGACTTAACTCTGGGCTAATTTAAATTGGTAGGAAATAGTGTTCTGTGATTGTTCACTAGTGTAAACTCTGTTTATATATATATATGAATAAATCAGAACAGAGGACTGCTTAATATATTAGAAAATCGGTGAGAGGTCATAGCAGCATGTTTCCTTTTTGCATTTGAGGTTTTGAGATGATTAAGTGGAAAAGTCTGAGACTTTTCTAACTCTTTATAAAAATATATATTAGATTGAAGTATATTTGCACTCCCCCACTAATCTTGTATGAGACAAGCAAAATGCAGAGTCATGAAGATTTTTGAGAGGCAGGGGATCAATAGGGCTTTTTATATGCCTAGCGTATACAAAACATCAGTAATGCAATGTCTGAAGTAGTAAATTATCCCGGGAACTCAGTGTGTCTTGAAAATAAATATGAAAGCTTATGTTACTGTACCAAGATAGACCACCTGCTATTGTCAATTTTGCACTCATTTCAGCATTGAAAGTAGCAAATAATAGGATAATATTTTTTGGACAAACATTTAATCTCATTTCTTTAAGAATAAATATGTTTTCTTGTGTACTGCCTCTGTGTGCACGTGTGTGGTTGCTGCACAGTTTGGCAGTAAGCTAAACTTTTTCAAATGTGTGATAGGGAGAGAAGTCTATTCTGTAGCTCCAGGATTGAACATGTAAAAGATGAAACTGTATATACATGTAAATGTTTGTTACAAATTAATGTGTTTAACATCATCCAAGTAATTTAATAAAGACGTAGTACACAGACATGAAGAAACAATATATAGTTTATCTAATTAAGTGTTTTGCTTGGTAACAGCCAAAAGATAAGGATGTTCTTAGATATGTTTATTACTAAAATTAGGATTCAAGATTCAAGAAATTCACATATGATAAATATGGTTTAAAAAAAAGAAATAATAGATAGGGTTTTTGGAAGCCGCTATTGTGAAGGTTCTAATTAATGATACAGCGACATACAGAATATCCTGTAATCTTAATCTAAACTGTGGTTACTTTTGTGTTTTTCCCCCACCATCCCTAATTATAACCAAGACAATCTAGCTCAAAAACATTAACAAAAACTGATACTGTCTCTCTCTCTCTCTCTCTCTCTGCATGAACTCTGTAAGAAATCTGTGTATATTATTACAATTTTATTGTCTATGTTCATTTTTACAGAATTATACATACAATATTTCATGGTGTGGATTAATTCAAGTATAAATGCATAGTACTAATGCTTATTTGATAAGCTATACATAAGTCTTATTATTCTTAGAATTGGTCACAAAACCACCTTACACAAAGAGCTGCCATAGACCTCTGACAGTTCAGACACTTGTACAGGGTTTGTACGGCTGCTTGAAAATTCTTAAATATTAATGTTGTATTTTCCAGGTTTGAAAAGTGCTGGCATTTTGGATAAAGTACTTGAAAATGCTTGAAATTGGAACTGTGTTCTTTCACAACAAATAGCTGTAAATAGTAACTGAATAGTTTGCTTTTTAGATGAAGAAATAAAAAAATATAAAAAATCAGAGCTCTGCGTTGCTCTCGCTAGCGCCTATGCGTGTGATAATGATGAGAATTCTCACTCTTTTTGGTGAAGTTTATTTGACTCGGCTCATCCAGATGTGCCGACTCTTTGGATCCCAAACGGCTCTTCATTATACCAAGGAAGAGAAATTTCTGCACTCTTGAGTCACATTTTCGAGAACATGTGAATATTAATTTGTTTATGTACACTTAATGATGTGCACTGTGTGATAAAATTGGGGAATGCTAGTTTTCATGGTGTCATTTTTATGCCAATACCTGAGGGCACAAAAAACAAAGGAAAAAATATAAACCTGCATGTTTAAATATATTGTGCACATTTTGTGCTGGAAAACATTAAAATGGACCTTGAAAGTGCTTGAATTTGACCTTAAACAGTATGAGCCCTGCTGTATGGTGAGAACTGGCAAGACTGGCCTGATGGCTGATATAAAGCCCACACCTTCCAAATCAACGAGGTAGTGAATACCCAGAGAACAAGGCTTGTGCATGTTGCTCATTTTACAGTTGACGTTTAGGATGAATTGGAAGCAAAAATGATCAAATTGGATTGAGCTAGTTTTGTTTTTCTTAACAATACTCAAGATACACACAGACCAAGTGCAGACATTTGAAATAATGTGTTTGTGTTTCTTGCTGTAGTGTGCTGCTCTGGATGGGAAGTGTTCCATCAGCTGTGACAATGATGTGAGTGTGCATACTTCCTCATGCTGACTCTCCAATATGTCACCTCAATCTGCCTTTATAAGACTTACCAAGTCTGTGTTTTATTTCCACTCTTACACCACTTGAGAACATGTGCTGTCAGATTTCATAATTCTAGTACCTTTATAAAATAAAACCTAATTTTATAATTTTACATAAAATATTTATGTATACTTTTGTATGTAGATACTTGTTTAAACTGGGTCATATTCATGAGTCTAAAAAGTTCAAATTTCTAAATTCCTTCCCTGGTCAACTGTAATTTCTGTTTTATGAAGTGGCCAAAACTAAGAACACAAGAACTAAAACAAATATGCAGCAGTTGGCCACAAAATGACACAAAAAAATTTTGTCGTTTTGTAGTCCTTGCTATGAAATTCCAAACTGCTTCTGTAAATACTGTAACACTGTTGAGCTGTCATACATAAACTAAAGATTACAACAGATTGGAAACATTTTCTGAAAAGTGGAGCCACAAAAATGTCCAGTAAACACAGTTGGGATGTTATGGTTTCACATACCATTGGCATTTGTGTATATCTGTTTTTTTTGTCCTTGAGCAATCTAGCCCATTTAATTAATATTAACAATGTTATCCACCAGACAGTCTGTGTTCTATTTTTTAAATGTATTTATTGATATTTTTCACTTGTCTCTGCAGGATATTAACTGCTATCTAATCGACAACAATGGTTTTATCCTAGTAGCAGAGGACTCATCTTTGGTAATACATTTATATATTTTTTAGTATTATGAAGGAGAAGACATAAAATAATAATGTGAAATCTTGTCAAAGTACAGATGTTTAATAGGTTTGAAATGTTAAAGCCAATGATATATGATCTTGGGAAGTTGTGGCTTAGCAGTGCCATATTATCATGGTACTGGGTCAATATTTTTGAGATTCATTAACCAACTACGGGCGGCACGGTGGTGCAGCAGGTAGTGTCGCAGTCGCACACCTCCAGGGATATGGGTGCTCCAGGGTGTGTCGCCCTGTGAAGGACTGGCGCCCCCTACAGGGAGTGTTCCTGCCTTGTGCCCAGTGCTTCCGGATAGGCTCCGGACCCACCGCAACATCTTTTTTTTTTTTTTTTTTTTTTTTTATTAAGATATCGACATAGATGCATTATTTCATCACTGCTTGGTTAAACATCTTGCTGAAATAATGATTATGCCAGTCATGCTATTCTCCAAGAAGATGGAGAATATTCATGTCCAAGAAGAACACAGCATCGACATTTGCACATTGTAAACATGATGGAGCACGGGGAGTTTGACTGATCAGTATAATCACCCAATCTCAGTCCCAGTTATCAATGGTGGTGTAATCCTTATCTGACAGGATTGATGCTATTATTAAAGCAAGCGAATCCATAACCATTCTTTTTTTTAATCTAAAAAATGTATTCATAATTGTATTTTATGTTGGGAATACTAAATCTCACTCTAAAATGTAGTCTATTGTGATTTTGAACAATGCCCACTATAATTACATTTCTTATTTACTAAGTTATTTGTTACCCTCCACAGTACAATCCTACAGATTAAATATATTTTGAATATACATAAGATTAAATGGAACTGTGAATAGGGTTCAGGGCATGCTGTGAATATATGTAAATAAAGAAAAGAGATAAGTCTTTGTATTTGTAGGCTGTGTACACTGTGATTCATTGCTCTCTCTAGAGGGAGCTGATTATATAATCGTTTACCACAGCATCCTCTCATGGTATTCATGCTGTCTTTCTATTTCTGTCTTTGTATTTGCATGACAGGCTCTATCAAACCCTTTAACACATGAGCAATCACCTGTTTTCTCACACAGACACATACACACACACACACACACACACACACACACACGTGTACATGTCGCTAAGGATCATGTCACTCCACAGGCGGTCAGTAAGCTTTTTTTTTTTTTTTTTTTTTTTGCTTCATGACATGTTTTAATCCTCCATCTCTTTAAGCCTATAGAACTCTGTTAAACTTTAATGTAGACTAATGCCTTTACCCCCCTCTTTTCTTTATTCTCCTTAATGCTTTTGAAAA
This sequence comes from Hoplias malabaricus, assembly GCF_029633855.1. NCBI lineage: Eukaryota > Metazoa > Chordata > Actinopteri > Characiformes > Erythrinidae > Hoplias > Hoplias malabaricus. Next base: position 15,858,477 of record NC_089813.1, read on the forward strand.
TCTCTCTCTCAGACAGGTGTATTCTTTGGAGAGGCAGAAGGAGCTGTCATGAGTAAACTATTGGTTATGGGTTCTTTTAAAAGGTAAGAAAAAAGGTGAATAAATATATCAGTAAATTTGAACATTGATTTCAATTCTTTAATAATACTACTACATAAACATGTTCAAAACTGAAGAGAATGTGGCTACTTTAAAGGACCACTATGTAATATTAAAACTTAAAATTACATCTTCAAAATCATTGTGATATTTCACTGACCTGTACTAAGGAGAATAGGGACTCTGTCATTGTTACTCTGGGCTCCACACTGCAGAAATTACACTATGTATCTTTTCGAGGACAGTAGGAACTCCCTCCCTCCAACTCTCCATTGATTTCAGTACAGTTTTTTAAAAATGAATTACACTTGGAGTTACCTTAAGACAGGGGTCGGCAACCTTTACCACTCAAAGATCCATTTGGACCCATTTCACAGTAAAGAAAACACTGGGAGCCACAAAACCCTTTTGAAATTTTAAATGAAATAACCCTGTGCATAACAGGGTGCTTTTTTTTTTTGCCTTTGTGCTATGTATAAACAAACTATACTGTGTTACATTTATGAAATCAATGAACGACTTCAGAGAAAATGAAATAACATTTCTGCATGCAATAAAATATTTTTAACTCCGAAAAAAATACATCGGGTTGATGGTTAAGTAAAATACTCAATGTCTATTTGAGTCCTTGTAGTAATGGAAAAAAAAAACGCCGAACTTAAATTATCCACTGGCAGCAAACAATATTGCTGTCCTCTCTCTGCGTGCCGTCATCATTTTACTGGCGGCGTGCAGTCAGCTGTCAAAAAGTTCAAGAAACCGCACACTGGCGGGTGTTGCACACTGGAAGTTGTGACGTGTATTAAGAGCGACAATATATTTTAAATAGTAAAATATTTTAGATGTTACAAGATCGCCATAATCTTCATAGAATTACATTATGAAAATGAACTAACTAAAGTAAAATACATTTTAATTAAATACGCATTAATTATTTTCAAAACTGAGCCGCACCAGAGGGATCAAAGAGCCGCAAGTCTAAAATATAACTTATAAAATAAATAAAGCTGCTTACATGAATGGCCCTTAAAAAGTGCTCTCATCTTTATTCGATTCATAATAATAAATATTAAGCCTATTTAATATGCAGCACACAGCATACTTCTTGATAATGGTTTAGATGCAATGTCGCTGATGAACATTTAATTTCTTTTTTTAATAATCAGTTTGATTAGTCTTCAGAGCATGTTTTTGGTTGTGGATTAATTGACTGCTTTAGGTTAACAACATTTTGATGAGGCTTAGGTCTCATTAAAGGGACAGAAATTTATTAGATTCTTATCTGTCTGAGGTCCCTGTCTTCCATTAAGTCTTGCTGTTTAGATCAATGTATTGCAAGAACTAAACTCTTGGAATTCATTTAAAGCAGCTCAACATCATGGAACGCCCTCCGTCATGCTTTACATCTCGGTTTTGTTTTAGTGTTTATGTGTAGGGTATTTATTTATTTATCCGAACACAATGTACATTTACCAACTTGGCTTTTATCTGTGCACACGACATTGTTCCAGACATGATGTAGAACATGACTGTGGTGTTAGGCCAGCATTTGATTTTGGACAACAGTGGTTTTCTGTGAATACTAAATTTATATTTATCTCAAGGATGCATGATATCATCAAATGTAGGAGATACTTGCTGCTTCTTACACTAGCCTTATATGGTGAAGTTTCTTTCAACACTGACCAAGCAATTAAAATATAATCAAAATCATATGCAAAATATTTAAATATTCCTCTATAATAATTTCAACAAATTTATTATCAAACAACAAACATCTGCAACCTCATCTTGGTCTCAAATTCTGTAGTACTTTTCATCCTTTGTGTAGCATAGGAATCTGTGTTCAGTGCAGAATTAGGGGGTGTCAAGAAAGGAGAAAGTTAATAGCCCAGCTCCATAGACAGTGATAACAGCAGGCTAACAAAGCAGAACAAATACTGTCACAAGCAGCTATTAAATCTGCTATCAAGTTAACATTATATAACCTGAGATATATAACTTATGTTAATTGTTTAGTAGCAAATTTTGGAAGGAACTATGGCAGTGACTTCACCATGTTATCTTCGTTGACGTCAGTTCATGAACGCTGTTTCAAAAATTCGAGATGAATGCACTTGTTTCAGCTGCACATGAAACAAGTGAATTGCAACAGCAGCAAAAATTTACTTTCATGACAGACTGAAACAGACTGAAAGTTGCACGAAAGGTTTGATGCCACACACTAGCTAGGACTCCCCGAGTGACACTCTGCTATCAAAGTGGGTTCGTGAGACAAGTGCATGCCATAAATATAAGGGGCATATTATTTTTTTAAAAATCCTGTGTTAATATTGCACTTTATATTGTGTACATGGAATGCCTGCCATCACACACATGATGAAATAAAACAAGCCAGTCAGTTTTTTTGTGTGCTGCCAAAGAAGACATGGGATAAATTGAGCTCTTCCGATTTTCTCTCCTTATTTGTTAATAATTTACTCCCCTTATTGCTTAATGAGCCCTCCAAGGCCAAGAGTTCAAGAGACCTCAACTGACCTCACTCTCTTAGGCTGGGTAGAAATTTTTCCTCCTGCTCCTTACAACAATCAGCATCATATCTAACCAATGCGGTGTCAGCTGCCATATGAGCTCTGAGTAGTTAGTGGTTTCCAAAAATGTTTAGCTGTCGTGTACTTTTTTGTGATAGTGGGCGTCTGAAAAAGAGGTTGTGGCTGCTCTCACATGTCTCTAAGGAAGCATGCACTTGTCTCATGAACCCACTTTGAAAGCAGAGTGTCACTCGGGGAGTCCTAGCTAGTGTGTGGCATTGGCCCCATTTTATAACATGTATTATTTTTCAAAAATATTAAATTCAAATGTTAAAACAAGTATTTCAGTTCAATATGAATAGGATAGGCATTGAACAGTTAATCCTATAAATAAATCAGGCAAAACAAATCTGACAACTATATTTCTATATCATACTCACACACATATATGCAAACAAAACACGCAAATTTGCTTTGTTACACACACACACACACAACCAGACATCTGGAGAATGGGGCCCTCTGCTGTGTGTAGTGAGATGGGAATAGCCAGGAGCAATGGGCAGTGCTATTAGCTGTGATTAACTGTGGAATGTGAGGAGGAGGAGGAGGAGGAGGAGAGCAGTGTATGAGGATTTTTCCATACAGGGCTCTGCACTCACATGGCCAGATTACATCCTCATCCTTTGCCCAAACACTGTCATTCAACACGGTAAACACACTAATATTTATGCCTGTAGCCTTTAGAAATCTCTCACTCTACAAAAGATCAAGGGAGAAAGATTATAATTCAGAGAAAAAAAAGTGTTTATATAAAACAAGTAGTTGATATGCTGATTAATTGTGCCACTGTAAAAGACTGCTTAGATCTGTGGAATGTGCTCAATGTGCCAGGTTAATAAAACATAGTGGATTTACTTTTGGCAGTAAAAGCTGCTTGACAATCACAACCTATGTAAATTGACTTCAAGAACTAAAAATGGTTACTGTGTTAATTAATAAAATATAAATTCACTGTTAATTAGACACTGATATTTTGCTGCCATTCAAATATATTTCACACCATGCTTGAATATGCTCTAAGACTAGCCCTCTCACAGCGCAATGCACTCCACATCAGCTAACAGGTGACGGTGATGAAAAGAGGCCAGCCTAGTCCAATCTGAGACAAGAAAACTGAAATAAGACCGAAAACACAAAACATATTCAGAATATATGTCTGAGTGAAACATGAAATTTGGTCATGTCTTAATGAGGTGGACAGGGTTGGGGGAGAAAGGTTATTAATGGTTAATATTGTTTTTCATTGTCCATCTGTGCACAGTGACAATCAATATCAAGATATTTTAAAGCCTGGTAAAACCGTTTTATTCAATTGAAGATAGTGGGAAAACAAGAATTTTATCTTGGATATAATGATGGATTCAGATTTACATGACACGGAATGTGCACAAACAAGATAAACATTGTTACATTTCGACTTTGGATAATTCGTGGTAAAATCACTGCAACACAGCCTCTTGTGGCAAATCCTAATAAATGATAGCCAATAGTAAAGGTAGCTTTGATCACAAATGTTCTGATGTATGACAACTATATTAATCTCTATATTTTTAACATGCATAAGTTTAATAATTTATTGATTATTTATTTAATTTTGTTAAATTTCCTTTAAAGGTATTGATTGCTGGGAAAATAATTTCAACCTAAGTTTGAGGCAATCAGTAATAGGACAATAAATATAGCTGTAAAATTGCATGCATGACGCATGCATGACGTGTGTATATATATATATATATACACACACGCACACACAAAATTGCAAAGCTAATAGACATTCAGTTGTCATTTAATGAAACTATATTCTTTGAAAACAATCAACATCTGTAATCTGTAATAAATTTTAGTTTTTATTTTTCTTCATAAAAATGTTATTCAAAATAAACTGAGTTCAACAAGTATCGCACATAACACCTTTAATCATTATTAAGTTTTCTCATTCAAATTATTCTAAAAATATATAAAGAACAAACTGCCTATAGTCTTTCTATATATACTTTATATGTATTTAAGAGGAGATATAGTTCCTTCTGGTGAGGCATGGGATTTATAAATCTTACAAGTTCTTCAGTGTTTAAAGTTATAAAGCACCTAAACTGTTTATAAGAAATTTTCTTTTACATTAAATGTTCATAGATTCTGACCCATGTCTTATTTTTGCCACGTGTGCCATTAGAGAGAAAAAATAAAGCAATATTCAGGAGGTAAAGACAATGCTTTCCAGAAGTGTATGTATAATGTCTTGTGCCTGGAGCTCAGTAAGGTTGTTAATCTCATCAGTTCTGAAGAATTAGGTGTAATATCATCTGCACTGTATTTACTTCTTCCTCTGTGGTTCTGCTTCTACTGGGTCAGAACATGTCCTCAGGCTGTGTAGAATAACATGTTAAACTCCAACAACACACACACAGCTTTCTCTCTCACACACATACTGCTCTGTGGCTCTCAAAGCCACTCCACACACCTGCACTGACAATCACAATACACACAGACTCAGTCATTTTTCATATCAAGCCCTAAAACACAAACACAACACATGCTTTCCAGCCTGGGGGCAGGCTTATTAAAGAATAGCCCGTCTGCACACAAGTTCATCTAACACACTCATAATTTCCCTTTTCTATCTGCATCTTCACACTGTTGGAATGGAATCAGGCTTCACACTTCAAACGCTCCCTCTCCTCCATCTTCATACACAGGATCTCTCTCTCTCAGGATCTGTTTCCCAAATTAAAGCTCACTGGATGACTGCTGGTATGACCCACATACCATCACAAAGATCCTGTGTATGCAGATAGTTTTGCATGTATGGATTACAGAGATATCAGAGATACTTGTCACTGGTTATTATGAGTGATGTCTTATAGGGAAGGATACAGCAGAGATTCTTGAACTCTGAATCAGTGGCAAAGCTAACTTCATAAGAAAAATAAATAAACAAACAAACAACTCCATTTCTGTAAAAAGTGGTTTAAAAATACTCAGCAGACCATACATCACACAATTCATGCTTTTGCAATTTCAGAAAGTATTTGTAACAGGACTTGCACAGATCATTTCTTTTCCTTCCAATAATCAGATAATTATCTGATTCCTCCAGTGTCTGATGAGTTTCTGGGTTATGTTGGTTGCTAACAAGGCCACCTCAGATTTAGAGGTTGCTGTGTGAGATCAGCTTGAATGCAGGAGTTTATAAACAAATAAATACATGTCACATAAAATATTGCTGATTATCGTGAATAATATATGATTTAATTACTTTATTGATATCTTTATTAATTACTATTTACACAGACATTCACATATGAATTTCATGAGTTGTATCATTTGTAGTAGTCATTTAGTATGTTAAGATTCAATATTGAATATTTAGTTTCCTCAATTTTTTCACATTAATCGCTAATCAATCTCTTTCTTTCTTTATCAACCTTCCTCCTACCCCACCCCAACCCCACTCTCTCTCTCCCAGGGTGACTCTGTATGACTATCAGGCAATCTGCAGGATCTTTGCAGAGAGCAGTGATGGTTCAAACAGTCTATTAGATGTAAGCATTAAAGAAGTAACTGCATTTGTAATAATGAATATGAATACATCATCATTTTTAATAGTGCTGTTTTTAGGTTGCCCGTGTAAACCTCCATTCTCCTCCTCTGCATATTGTCGGTGTCCATAAACATTTATCTCCAAAAAGGTAACTTCATAGTAGAAGGAAAAACAACTTCTTAAATGTCAATGGTATTCAAATATGGAAGTAAAAATTTTCGTAATAATCAAAATTAAAATAATTGAAGTGAAATTGTATTCCAAGAAAATTAAGTATTTCTATTGAACCATTCATAAGGATATATTTTTTTCACAAAGTGATGTGGCAAACAAAAAAATAGCTTTTCCTTGGACAGCGACAATTTATTTCCCGTTTTTTTTTTTCTCGTCTCTCTGTTTTCATCTTTTTCTTTCCCTTCTCACTCTCTCGGGTGGTCTGCCCGCACAGTGATGAGGGGAAGCCACATCCGTGGAGCAAAACCTCTATTGCGCTGTGTGTGTGTGTGTGTCATACACCATTCACTTCTAATCATCCCTCAGTATTTACTGCATTTCTCCATGCCCATGCAGCAGTGTGTTATATTTGTTATTGTTTACTGATTTAATCCTGTTTTGTGATTGATGGCTCTTTTTCCACAGCCCTACTTCGCCTTCTTCACAACTGTCAAGTGGCTGCTGACAGAGATTGTCATGTGAGAGAATTATAGCATTTTTAAAACCACTCTTTAGTCTGTTTAGGCACTGGGATTTGGCATCATCTTCCAAAACTTCATAAATTAGCAAAGGTCTGATGGAACCTAGTATAGCTAGGGGAATCCCAGTTTGTCTGTGTGAAACTGCTGAGCTACAATCTCATTTACTCCTGGGTGGGCTGACATCATTGTGTAGATTTCTATTGTCTTGTTGTCGTTTACAACTGTCAATGGAATTAATAACAGCCCAGGAAATAAATTAATATTTTACAGTGCCATCAGTAAGATCTGTCATGCAATTTTTGACACTAGTCACACTTGAATTTTCAATTTTTTCACATCTGCCTTTTTCTGTGTCCACAGATTTCTGTTGGAGTTCAACCTGTACAGTTGGTGGCACTCTGATTTCACAGCAAAGGGTATGTTTCACTGTGTTTATGTGTGTCTTGTAGATGTTGATGTTTATAAAATTAACTGGACTTCACAAAACCGTGTCTGAAATATTTATTATTGCATTCCTTTGACTCTACAATGAAACATTGATGACTATTCAAATATATTTGTAAAGACAAATCCTTTGTACTTAGGAAACTACTGGACCTTAAAAAAGTCATATTGTATTGTCAAACATATGTGGTGGACCATCTACTTTCCTAGTGTTTCTTTTGAAATCAAGTCTTCATTTGCTGCTTTTACAAAGTCTGCTCCTTTAAAGAAGGTCAAAAGATAGGTGTCACAACATGCTGTGAGCATTTGACTGCATCAAACAAAGTAAACATTAATGAGGCCAAAATGAATGGTTAATTCTGGATCAACAACATTAATTCTCCCTTTAGCCCATGCTTTGTCATATTTTGCCTTTATTTTTTTAATGGAGAAACTGCATGAATGAAATTCCTTGTATAATTCAGTGTAATTAACTATTTATCTATTTATGTGATTGCACTAACTGGAAAGCAATAATTCACAGTAAAGCCTGCAGCATTTTGTAGTCAGCAGCATGAACATGTCTGTGTCTAAGCACTTTTTTCCCCTATGTGAAAAATGAAATGCATTTTCTAAAATTACTGCTATCACGCCCTGTGGTATACAGAAATGTTCCAAAGTTGTTACACACTGCCATATGTATTTGTTTATTTCTGCGCATCCTCTTAATTTAAACATTATGAAGGATTTGAAAGATAAATGTTGCTAAAGCAACACTGTTGCAACCTGACACCATAAGTCTTGCACCCTCAACAAAATACACCACACACAATAGGATGATCATGAAGAAGCAGTAGTATAGTGTGAATAGCATGTGTTTTTTATATAATAGTGTTCAAATTTACTAGGAAACTTTAATAGCAGTCCTCCTTCTGGTCAACGATTAAATCCTTAACAACTCATCTTTGTTCATCAAAACGATGTATTTAAGTTATTGCCAAGGGAGAAATCTTCTAAAGACATTGTGTCTTAGATTTAACTCAATACCTTGGCCTTCATTCAGTATGAGCAGATATACGTATATGCAATTAGTCTCCATCTCGATCGACACACACCTCTCTTGTCACTCACTAGCAGCTCAAAAACCCTGCCCAGCAAGTTGATGGAACTGGTTTATTGTATTTGTTAGGTAAGAAAACCTGGTCTTTGGAACACTGCAGTTTCAAAGCCAAAATATTTAGCCATGAAACTGACTGCTTATTTTACTGCTTATACATGTTGTACAGTATTAAAAACACATCATAGACATGATAACATGGTTAAAAACTCGATCATCACAGAAGGGGGTATATAAATAGCAGTGTCTGTGTTCAGGAATGCCTTGCTTGGATTATGTATTTTATTTTTGTTTTGCCTGCTACATGACCTCATTATTCACGGAATTCAGTCACACTCAGATGGGAAATGTACACAGGGGAAAAAAAAACAAAAACATTTCAGCTTTAGAGCATTATGGTTTCTGGCAGGGTGCTATAGAAATAATTACTGCAAATAGCATTAATTTTTCCCACAGATGAAAAACAACTTAGACCAATAATTCCTAATATTGAAATGATGTTAATTAAACCAGGCACTCCGTTCTTCTCTGAAACTCATACATGTGCAACTGGAAATTATCGAGAAAATTCATCACAGTAATTTATTTAGAAAGAGAGCATTAATCTCAGTAAACTGACACTGCCTATGCACATAGCACCTATGTAGAAAGACAGGTTTGGAACCTATATAGAAGAAAATTGTTAAATTCAGCACAGAAATTAATATTTTCTTAGAGACACAAATAAGGCAAGTAACAATTTGCATTAGAACAGTCTGTGGTCTGATTTCAAGGGTAACACTAATGAATTATACACTTTGTAATAAAAACAATAATAACTGTTATGAAATACTTAGCACTGCAGTACCTCCAGCACTAGTCATTATTTAGTGCTCACGTCTGGCATATTTTAAACACGAAACTCAAGAGCAGCGATGCCATGCACCTAACCTAAGCTGACCAACACACGTGTGTGTATGTGACTCTGGTGGCTACAGAGCGAGACACTTTATGATCTGTGAAAAGTATGTTTTAAGAAGTAATATCCGCTTCTTAATAACACAGACATATTTCTGCCAAGGTGAAGCACATAAAGCCGTATCTTATTTCACAGCATCTTTGTCACTTTCTGCCCTTTAGCTGCTCTTCCTGTCTTAAAATATTGTATAAGTGGGGGCCTTAAACATATCAGTGAATTCAAAGAACCTGGAATTGGCCAATAGCTCAAATTATAACTCCATTATAAATTCTGTAAATCCCATTTAACTTCTGCTGTAGCACACTTAAGCACATCCACACATTGCAGGTTAAACATATTTTCTTCAGCATGATCTAAATGTCACAAATCCACATGGGCACTTTGATTTTTGCAAATGTATGAGCACTTTTGTTCATATTTATTTTCATAGTAAATATATGTACCCATCATCTACAGATAACACACTTTAAATGTGATATTACTCTCTATTTGAATCATTTGTGGGAAAAATAAAATGAGGTCAATGCAAAGATATTGTAAATTTTATATGAAACCCTTGAAAAAAATCAATAAAACTTGATATTTTCTTTTTACTAAAGCCTCTCTATTTTGCATACGTGATAATTGATAAACACAGAGCAGCCACAAAATTAAGACTACTGACAGGCAACATGAATAACATTGATTATCTCATTAAAATGCACCTGTCCAGGGATAAGATGTATTTATTCTCATACATTAACATAATGAACATCACAATTCACTCAGATCACTTGTGCTTGATTTCAAAACATCAAAATCAAAAACTGGCTGTTCACTTGCTGCTTACTTTTATTCCATCCCTTGACAGGGGCAATGGTTAGGAGTTAATCAATGTTATTCACTCCACCTGACAGCAGTTTTGAGTCTTGAGGCTGATTGGTGCGAAAGGTACAGATGATTATAAAATTTCTGGGAAGATTACAGGGGCTGCTGATTGAATGATTTCAGAGCTGTATTTATAATTACTCACGAGATGTGATAAAGTGCAGTTCCTAAATTTTTTTCCACTGCAGTGGAATCCACATTCCTGCTTCTTCTCATTTAACTGCAGAGTATAGAGTTCAGAGTGGAAACATGATCCACAGCAATAACAGCAGCAGTCAGAAAGATCTGTGCTGCTCACAGAGCTTAACTAATCCACACCTCAGTTCACACTGAGCACGAGACAACACTAAGTTTCAATCATCTCAATTTATCCCTTATTTGTTTTTTTACAATCTGCTTACGCTCATTATTTACTTAGTGTTTACAAGTGTCTTTACAAATTAAGAGACAGAAACCTCCAGCAGGCCTGGTCTGCAGAAACTTTCATTTGCACATTCTTGTGTTAAACAAAAGACAACTGTAAAACAAAGATGTTTTTTTATTGTATTACAACGTGCTACCATTTTTATTTTACTTATACATATATAAAGTACATATATACTTTTCAGATGTATTTATAATATAAAATTATATAAGTAAATTATATGAGATTATAAGTATCAATTAGTTTGGACATAGAAACACAAACGTTCATTTGCGCACTCACACGAACATAGAATGTGAACTGCATTCACCTGTTTGAGCACTAGGTGGAGTCAAAACTAAACAAACAAACTGGAAAAAGCTTTTGGCAGTGAACTGAATTCAGTCTTATACTTAGAACTGTTTCTGTATGATGGATTGCTTCAGACACTGATATTCCCACTTCCAGAAAAAAGAAAAGAAAAAAAAGGTTTGAGGTCACATCTCTCTCTCTCACTCTGTTTTTTCTCATTCTGTCTACCTATATATTTAACTGTCTCTGTCTCCATGTCTCTCCCTTCTCACTTATCTTTAACTGTTTCTCTAACTTTCTTTCTCTCACAGCCTATGCTGTTTCTCTCTCTCTCTCGCTGTCTATATAGTTAACGGTTTCTCCGTGTCTCTTTCTTATTCTAGCTCAGAGAGATGGACGGACTATGTTGGTTCCATGTGATACTGAATATCCAGCTTTCATCTCAGAAAGAACCATTAAGGAAACCACAGGGAACATTGATTGTGATGACTGCATCAAGTAGGTGGAAAAGTGTAACAAACTTATAAAGAGAACAAGAACATTCTCATTATAACAATTTCAAAACCTGTTCCTAATATTTATAAAACTTGGCCTAGCATGTGCATATTTATCAGTTTTGCTATTATCACCATAATGTATTGTGGTGTTTTCAGTAGTAGAAAACATAGCATGCATGTTTAATAATGCTTTTTATTGTTTTTAGTATTTACAAGGACAGAGGAAAAACCCTCACCAAGCTCTTAACACGACCCCTACATTTGAGTGAGGGTGATTACTAAGGCAAGAAGGTTTCAGGACTCCAAAATCACTGTTCTCACACAAAATACAATAAATATAACACATTGCATACTAAACGACAACAGCAGCAATAAAATGTCCCCCACACACCCGGCTCTTAACAGGACCATGGACCAAAGGATTTGCTACAGTATAAAAGCATTGGTTGCTGGGATTGTTCTTAACATGGCTTAAGTTGAAGTTTCCATAAATAACCATTTCACATCAGACCACTCTGAATTACTGACAGCTGATAATGATTGAACAATGCAGAAATTAACAAAACAAAATTACAATTTTGGAGTTACACTTTAATTATTAAAATGCTATCAGGCATACGGAGTCAGTGTGAATTGCTCCTGAGGTTTCTGACCTATCCTGTAGAATTATTATACACTCATATCCCCAAACATACACTAACTTTTTCCCCTGTCTGCACACACTGGCTCCCACTTTAAAACACCACACCTCTGCTGATACCGTATAATAAACATAACAAGCTTTTATTAACTCACCATGACATTTTGATAGCTGGACTTGTCGAGGGCCGAGTTGCCAAAGAATTGACCGCTGGGCTTGTTTTTTCAGCGTTTAGGCTCAAAGCGAGCAGGCCACTTTTGTCCCAATTCAGCCCATATTTCACTTTTATTGCTTCAACTGCGCTGAGAAAAAGCAAAACACAGAAATGCAGAGGATAACTTTACAGTATGATTAAAAGACACATGTTTTTATTAAAGAAATGATTTGGAAGGAAACTGCTGTAGTAGTTTAATATATGAGTCTGGAAGGGTAGGGTGAGGGAACACTGAAGTAAGGAGAGAAGAAAGAGAGAACAGATTCAGAATTGGCAAAAAAAAACAACTCTGTTCTTTGTAAAAAAAAAAAAATATAGATATATTTTCTTTATTAAGCAGATTTGGTTATTCTCTATCTCAGTCAGATAACGTCCAAGGTGCTCTAAACTAACACGGTCTGTACATGCCCAGTGAAGGACTGTGGTAACCTTCACTATTGTCCAAAATTTCGAATCACAAGTTTTTGGAATGTTTTCAATAATATATAACTTGAGTAAAATGTCTATTATATTTATTAATAGGTTTCAATCTATTTGTAACAAGTTGAACAAATTAAGTTAATTACTAGATCTTAAGGTGATTCATAATAATTTTGAAAACTGTACTGTATTGGCTTTAAATGATAATAATTGTTATTACAAAACCATTGGACATACTTTGACCAAAAATATTATTTTAAAAAAGTTTCTTTAAATAATTATTGTCATTCCCAAAAATGTTATACAAAATATCTTGCTTAGTAGTAAAAGCTGACACAAAATGTGGTGTAGGAAAATATACCCAAACTTGTGTACCCACAGATGGCTGTTGCATACTACAGTATCATGATGATGCTCCCGGCCATGCTTTCACAGTTCCAGGGTCCTGGGTTTATTCTCAACTTCGGGTCACTGTCTGTTAAGAGATTGGTGTGTTTCATTCAGGTGTTTTGATTTTTTCCCACAATCCAAAAATACATACTATAGATACAATTATGAATGAGGAGTTTAATTGTGGGCCCTCAGCATTCATGGGCATTATATACAGTATTTCTGTTTTGTATGTTCCAATGTGGCACATACAGTTTACATACTGACTTACAGGTCTTGTTTAAGAAATGTTACAGGAAAAAAAATTACATCTTATACATCTAGAGGGAACACATTAAAATGACTGTTGGTTTGCACATTATGTGAACATTATCTATCTATCTGTTTGGTGAGTTTCATATTGGAAAACAACACGACAAACACACACAACTACATGCCACAATCATGATTCCAATGTTTATAATTCAGTGAATAAACACTGCATTAAAACATGCAGATCTCTGTAGATATGTTGATTTTTGCTGTGATTATGTCAGTATGTTGAGTTGGGGTGCGCTTTTGTATAAGGCAGTATTATTTTACACTGGATCCCCAGCTTGTTCTCCTAGAGAACAGCCACTCTTCAAGGAATGTGTCTAATCTTAGAGGTTCCAACCAGTGCCACCACAGCAATGACCCAACCCGATTTTCTGAAATGACAAAGAGCACGTCTGGTCTCAGCACATCTGGTGTTCCCTGTGTAAGTTAACCACAGCTCAGCATGAGCTACGTTCACACATTTACAGCCAATGGAAGAGCTACATTAAAGCTGCCCAAAGGCCCCGCCCCACACACACCCGCATCCGCTCGACCTCCCGAAGGCCCGAACAATATGACGCAGCTTCAAAATCAAGGTAATCTGGTTAAGTGTATCTGCACCCCAGGCTAAGATTAGCTTAATCTTGTTTGGATGAAGGAAATTGATTAGAAACACACGCGCGCACACTTGCAGACACACACATATCTGTAGTATAAAAGGTGTTTGAGAGTTCAGACTGTCAGCTCTATTAGGCACAAATTTCTTTTAAACCACACTGAAGGTAAAGATAAGAGGAATGGACTGAGCAAGAAACAGAGGGAGAGTTGTACACTCTCCATTTAGTAATAACTCATCATTTTATGTCTATATTTTACTTAATCCAAGTTTAATTTTTAACTAGACTACATAATTGGAGCCATAAGTCATGGATTTTATGATTTAAGTTATATGGGTTATTTCATAACCTCATATCTCTGGAATAGTAACTATAGTGAAACTGAAAACAGCCTAATATTGTATTTGGTTTTTCCACTTGCCATGAAATTTCTATTAATGCAAAAATAATTATGACATAGCTATATAATAAAGACCCCCTGCAGTGAAAATCAAGTTTTTTTTTACACAGTTAGTACGTCCATGTGGTATTTCTTATATGCTAGAAAACATGGAATGAACAAAATAAGCAGTCAGTGTACAAAGACATTCTCAGACAGGAGTGTTCATATAGCCAGGGTTTCATATGTCACAAATCTAAGTAACAAACCCCACCAACTTCTGAGCTGGCACTTTTGAGCTGCAAGCAAGTTGGTAAGGGTAAGTGGAGATACAGATATCTGCATATCGGTATATTTGCTGGTGCTGAATAAATGCAAAGGTGTACAATTACATCTGAATCAGATTTAAGGCACTAGAGGATTTTCTTGCAAACAACATCTAAGTTTTAATAATCAATAAACAGAGAAAAGGGATTTAATCAATGCCCAGATGTAGACCAGACTTTTCTTTTTTAAATATATAATTTCTGCATAATTAACTGATTCAAATGTAAACAAAACCATTCCAGGTGGTTGCGAAATGCTCCATTTTAAAGAAACCTATTTTAATGGAAGACAAGATTATTCACATTTCAATTTAATGCAGTTAAGAGCTAACAAAGTTATAACATTAATGTTTCAAAATTCTCTGCCTTATGCATAAGGCATTGTTTTATAATACTTTTGAGAAGATTCTGACCTAAAATATAATTTTAAACTTCTTGGCATAGAAGATTAAGATTGCCGTAGAAGAACCACCTTTGGTTCAAGAGAGAGCCATTTTTGCTAATACGTTTAAATGGGTAAAGAACCTTAAGATAGAGTGATGGAGTTCTTCACACATTTCTTAAATAAACATGGTTCTTTATGGAACCAAAAGTGGTACTATTTGCACCACTATTTTATCTGCTGCTGTTAAAAATATCGCCACAGTGAATATGAAGTTAAGTCACTTAAGTTAATGTGCTGAAGACATACATTTGAGGGCTCCATTTTAGATCTTTTGTGGTGTGTGTATTAAAACTCAAATTATTAAAATAGATTTATGAGCACTTTTTTATAATTGAATGGTGTCACTAAGCTTTACAGGTATTTTTTACATCTCAGCCCATGAAGATTGAAATGATCGAAAATATTGAAGGAATGTCCTTTTAATGGTGCAGTAAGGCTTGTGAATTACATTTGTATATGTGCAAGTGTGTGTGTCAGAGCTATACCTCAGCAGTAGTTTATGACTGGGATTCAGTTTGAGACGTTTAGTGGTGTGTGTGCATGAATGAGAGTGAGCAAACGTTTGAGGCTGTGTAAGTGTATGGCTCTGTGTATGGCTCTGTGTGTGGGTCCTTAACGGTCTGTAACATTGATTTTGAGGAGCTATAATTCTCCACACAAGCACACTGTGTGGCCGGCCAGCACAATTCTGCCCACCTTTGCGCGTGTGTGTCCTTACAGTCTTCCGTCTAACAGTCTAATCTCATTCTAAATGTGTGGTCAGACATCACTGCTCCATCCCAAGACCCTTTTAAAGCCATCTGCTTGTGTTTGCGTGCGTGTGTGTGTGTGTATTCACACTGGTACATGTATTCATGTGTGCAGTTGAGAATTTTAACAGTGCCAAACATGCAGAGGGATGAACTACAGTCAGAGGTAAATATAAACACATTAAGTAGACTCTAAATACACTTTAGTTATGGCTTCTTCCTTCCCCTGCTTTCCGGTGACTCTCTTTTAGTGGGTGAAGGGTTAAGTGTGTTTGTCTTCCAAAGCGCTCCCATTTTATAGGCTTAACCTTTCAGAAAGACTGCATAAAGTATGTGTGTGAGTGTGTTTGTTTATGTGCCTTTTAAGGACAACGTTCTGTGTTTATAGAGAAAACTGAGTAAAACAGAAGCAACTAAAAGGCCCAAACTTTGTAGAGTGATTTTGTATAAAGTTACATTGCTGAAAACTGAGAATACATTGCTTTGAATGTTTGGAATGACTGTTCTGAAATATAGACAGTACTGTGCAAAAGACCACCCTTCTTTAGTTTCCAGTCTGGCCATCAAGGCATTCACTTTTTTTGGACAAAGCAGAAAGCAAGCCTCACTTTTATTTATTTATGTATTTATTTTTTTAAAGATTTGTTTTGCATCTCTCAGAGATGTTTTTTTTTTTTTTAATTTACTACAAGTTAATTCTTACGAGTTAGCTGTATTTCATGAACTAAGAGCACACAAACTCATTTCACGATACAGACCAATAGGCTCCGCTCCAGTCGGTCCATGTTCTGAAAATAACAGCTGCTTTTATTATTATTATTATTTTTTTTTTTTTAGTATATTTTCAACACACACATAATTTGAAAACACCAATCATTGCCTGGAATACAACTGTTATATAAATGCATTTTTTTGAATCTATCAGGATTTATGATGGGGATATATGTATAATACAAATATTTTAGAATATACTGCTTGACCCTAAATCCTGGCAAAATATAAAGGAAACCTGTGTGTGGGTTTGAGCATCCAAAATCCCACTATGAAGCAAAATGAGATACATGACGGTTACACACCTGTGCACTTGGTTGTTCTTACTCTCCTAAGAGTGCAGTCAGAAAGGGGATGTGGGTGGTTTATCATCAAAGCCCTTTTACAAGCAGTATAAACTTTCTGTTACAGCCGCAGTGCCCCTATCACAGTGATATACATCAGCCCACCACCACCAGCATTTATAAACCCGATTTAAGTGCACTCAGCCTTTCAGAGGAATGTGCAGAGAGACATTTAACTTAGATCTTAAAGCTCTGATCCAGCCTCAAAATATGGATTTACAGTCTCCATGCTGATTATTGATCATGTTTTAGGGCCTCAGCAGGACTGTGTTTAAAAACCAGACCGTAATGGACCACTTTAAGCTTTTAGACTATGCATTAATGTAAAATAAAGCAGCATTAACTTTATACTGTAGTTTTACGTAAAAGCTTAGGTCATGCCTTGGACGAGAGAAGCCCTGGGTCAAATGCAGCGCTGACTGTATTTACGATGTTTGAAATTTAGCTTAAATGCTTGGCTTGAAGCTTTGATAAAGTAGCGTTTAGTTTATATGTTAGCTTTAAGGTAAAGCTAAGAGTCTGATATCCTGGCATAGACAGAAGAACTTTTCTGCAAATACAATTTATAAACAGTTTTGGAAATGGAAGATATGTGCAGTCTTTGTTTAGGATTAGGCTGTATATTTTTATAAAGAGGGGCAAAACTTTAGAAGCTTTGACAAATCTGTCCAAAAGGCAGTGTTATAAGTACTTTATCATGTCTGCATTACATCCCTCACTTTGACAAACTATTAATGTGCTTATAGTGTTCTGTGAAGGTAATAGAGCTGTAACTGTGCCTGAAGTTTTTGTCCTATGCACTTTGTCCGAACTCGACCCGGACTGAACCACATTCTCAACTTTTGATTCTAAAACCCATGAGAGGAGGGGAGAGAAGTGTGTGTGTGTGTGTGTATATATATATATATATATTTCTGTCCAGAACTGACCTATATTGACTGAAGTATTGAAAAAAAAACCTAACACAAGAGCACTGGTTAGTGTAGTTTGAGTTATATGACTCATTCGACCACAGATAGATCAATCTAACATGTACAGTTATATATGTACATTCTAACAAATGTATTACTCACAGAACACTTCCAAACAACTATTAAGTTGCACCTGTTAAATCCTAAAATGAAATAATGATTAAATGTTCTTTTGGCAGCACAGAACTCTTATTTTCTGGTTGTTTATTTTCAATTTTCTCCCACAAGCAAATATGTCATGGATATCTGCCTTTAATTCTCAACAAGTGAAGGACTAGAGCAGAAGGACATAAGTTGAAATCTAACCCTCAAGCTCTCAAAAGAATATTTATAGCATTTTTATGTAGTAAAATAACTGTAAAATATTTTGTTGGAGTAGCATATTCAGTTGCAGAATAATCTTTTTTTAAATATTAGGTTATGAAAAGAATACAAGAATGCAGAGAGAGTCCGACACAATTTTGGAAAAGGAATGACATGAGAAACTCAGTCCAGTCAGGATCCAGCAGCTATTTCTCTATATGAACTGCCAATCATTTAAAATAATTGCATACTTTTGAGATTGCTAAGCTTGACTAGGCCTGTATTAGAGAGAACAGCATTGTAGTTATTATTATTATGAAGGGAACGGGTAAAGGCCGTTTATTAACTGCACTGAACAGGACACTTTACTCACTTGCACTATGCTATTTTGCACAGCTGTACAGAAGTTCTATTTCTGTAACTCCTACAACAATATATAATATAACCTACTTTAGGAATATTTGGAAACATTTATATTCATACTCATATCTGTACAGTATAGATTTTATATTTTATGTTGTCTAATTTATGTCTTAACGCTCTTTTTTTTCCTAGTACTTAACTGTATTCTTTAGTTTATTTATTGTTTATTGCTGTCACCAAGACAAATTCTTAGTATGTTTAACATACCTGGCGAAATAAAGAGATTCTGATTCTGATTCTGATTAATGCTTTATGAAAATGCTGTAAATATGCACCAGCCACTACTCACCTCTGCTTTGTGTTTGATCTTTGGCTCAGGTCTAACTCATTCACCTACCATTAACGTCATTGACGGCATGGACAGTTCGCTGCGTGCTTTTCTGTGTGTATGCATTTGTGTGTGTGAGTGTGTGTGTTTGATTTGGAGCACAAGGCCAGCCACTGCTCCAGTGGGAAGTGTGTTTATCCCTTCCCGCCAAAACGCACTCTTCTGGCCAGCGCTCCTAGTCTCTGTTTTATATCGCCTGATTAAGTTGGACTGACTTTTTGTAGGTCTCCATTCAATTAAGTTTTTTTTTTTTCTTTTCTGTATTGGGCTTGGACTGTTCCCTCTCCAAATGAACCAAAATCCATCCTAGGCTGGTCTCTGTGACTGTTTTGCTGGGTATTTCAAGCCATACCGTTTATACACAAGGCCTGCAGGCCCTTCTAAGGCCCTTTATTTTTTGAGTGTTGAATGGGTCGAAGAGAATTTGCCCAAGGTTATTTTGGGTTATAGCAAGGTCACATTATTGTTGGCCAACATTGCTCTGTGGTTGGTGGTCTGGTCTAGGTTAGGTGAGGTTTAAGTGTTGACTGAAAGTGATGTGTTCTAGAAATACTCTGTTTCTTGGTTTTAATACATTGTCCTCAAATGCAGGCAGCAGTTATATTTGGTTATTTAATCGGTGCTCCATTTTCTTGCTGATAATTGAACCAAGATGGAGGCCACCAGGGGTTGTGGAGTGGGCTGAAAGATCAGGTTTGTTAGAAGATTCTAGGTCACTGTACAATTCATGGAAATGCTTGTAAACTCATAACCACACAGGTTTGATGGAAGTGGACAGTATGTTGGCTTTTAAGTTCTAAATAGCCAATCCAATATGGACAGGAACAAACACACCATGCTGTGGGTGGAACTACAGTTCCTCAGATCTGCTCACTGTCAGATTCTGGAAAAGTAATTTCTTACCTACCTTTGGTTTTGCAATGCAATTATGCAATATTATCAAATAAATAAATATAATACTTTTTTATTTCTACATGTTGTGAGCTCCAGTTTACATTGTGTGAACATGTATAGGTCTAAATATCTTTTAGTGTTAGCATTTGAAGGAATGAAGAATATACATTTTTTTTTCTGTGAACCAGTATATAATATATAGTTTACAATACTTTAATGTGAATCCAATGCCACCCAGTTGCACATAGAATATCACTGGACACTGGTGCAGTCAAGCGTTGGCTAGAGGGATATAAAGTCCCGCAAAATTTGACTGTGTAGCAGTGGAATGGCATTCTTTGACGTGATTAATAGAGCTCTATGCAATACTTTAGAGTAGAGTTGAAGAGGCTTTTGTGATCCGAAATGTTACTCATGTATATATAACTGTGTAAATAATATGTGTTACTACCCACTACATTTACTCAGTTACATGAGTAACTTTTTGGATAAATTGTACTTAAAAGTAGTTTGAATGAAGCATACTTTTTACTTGAGTATATTTGTGAAGAAGCGGTACTTTTACTCCGTTATATTGAGCTACATTCTGTTCGATACTTGTTTCTTATTTTCATTGATCGGTCCAATCTTGTCGAGACTTCCAACAGAGGCTCTGTCACATGACTGTGTCTCACCAAGCAAATGTAGCCACTAGTGACGTTTAACCCCGTTTCACTTATCAAACAGAGCCAAGCCTACAAAATCCCAGTGGCAAACACAGGCAGAAAAGAGCACAGAAGCACAGTACAACAGCAGAGACAACAGCGTTATGTGCAGACTGCCTTTTTCTTCTTGTTCTTATTCTTTGTAACCTCTACCTATTGAGCCAATTGTTTTGTCATTATGTTATTGTGGCTATATTTATGTTAATTTGTAAAGATTCAATTCATTCAAGTGTTTAAGACATATTCTCCGGCTCTGAATTTATTCATTGCTCTTTTATATTTTTGTGCATTCATGTGTATTATTTGACATGCTAATTATTAAAAAGAGGTTACTCAGCAGTTACTCAGTAGATTTTTTCACTTAGTAAATTTTACTTGTTTATCCTTAGTATTTATTGATAAAAGATTAGTAAAAAGTGCAACTTTGGACTTGATTTGATCTGGGTTAGACAACTGGTCCTTTGATTATATCAAGCCACTAAGTCTCAGACAGCATGTATCTGGGATAGATTGATTATGTCTGAGCTGAGGTCCTTGCAGAGCGGATGAGAATCCACCAAATGTGTGATAAAACACTCCATGGGCAATGCCATAAATCACACACACTGTGTAAAAAAACAGAAGGAGACGAAGATAAAGAAAAAGAGAAGGATCATCCTCTATACCCTTCCTTCTCATAAGTCTCACAGAGAAACATAAATCAGGGACATGGACCTCAGTTCAGAATCCATCTCCTAACCAATAAAAAAAAAGTTGGAATTCAAGTGTGTTTCCAATTTGTTCCCCCCTTTTTGAATGTTTTATATTTTGCAACACTTCATTGGCCAGCCTTTGGCTTCCCTTTCCAAAGTTTGATAAAAGTGGTGAGTGAGGATGAAACAATGGCAGCACATCTGGCGAAGCAGAACAGAGCATGTAGGCCTATTGGTCCACTTGGCACGTTCAAACTCATTAATACATATACACATCACACCCTTTCAGCCTGGCTGAAATATGTTGTGTGTATGCGTTAAACTGTGTTTGAGAGCCTGAGAGAGAGAGAGGGAGGAAGAAATGTGGTTACCATAGGCGTACATTATATTTTTTGTCATATGCTTAACTCATTTTTTGTGCGAGCTGTAGCAGAAGTACCTCATGAAAAACACACATGCTCATACATACAGAAACATAAGTTATTTGTGCTTATCTCTCCTGTTCCCCATCTTTCCAAGGTCATTTGTCATTCAGCAGATTCCCAGCAGTAACCTCTTCATGGTAGTTGTGGACAACAAGTGCACCTGCAAGGACTATGGACCCATCACCATGGACCCCATCGAAATCATGTATATCCTTTCAGAAAATGGAAGCGCTGCATAGTAATGTCACAATATTTTACAGGTTATTAGGGCCATCACGGTTGATTAGGTTTGTAATCACATCATCTACTAATTACTTTCCTCCTTAACTGAGTAATCTGGTACGCATATTATTATTATTATTATTATTATTAAAGACAGAAGGTACTGCTGTGCATAGGCTTTTGTAGATATGTATTTTAACTCAAAAATTACATTAATGTTTTTATTTCTGAGAAAAAAATCATCACAAAGTCATCACAGCGTCTAACTTTACTTAGAAGTTTTAAATACAGGAATCATGCCTCTGCTAAACTAATATGGCGAGGCAAATGATACACAAACGTACAAGCATATGTAGATTCATGAAATCCTACTAATGCATATTTCCCCTTTCAATGATGAACACTAAAGCAGGTAATGCTCCTCTTTGTGGAAAATGCCCTAAATATGGCTGTTAAATGGGCTGCAGACAGCCTGTGGACATACAAATCCATTGAACACAGAGATCCAATCTGATTAATAAGAAGCTTGCTAATTGTGTAACTCAGGCAGCTCTATGAGGTAGTATTATGCCATTAGTAAAGCAGTAGTATGATTTTTAGTTTTATGATTCTTATGCCAAATTGCATCTTTATGGTGCATGAAATGGTTTTTGGGCAGGGGAAGGGAAAGGAAAAAAGAAAAAAATACTTTGGTTGATGACACATTACTGCCAACTAGTAGAATTTTCAGATGACTGTGATTCCCACGGTTACATAATGTGACATGTAACTGAAAAATTAATTTTACTATTGTTGTGGAAATTCTGCTCTCATGATCCTATTTCAGTAAGACATTTTGCGGGGCCATTGTCCTGTGCCTGGTGTTTATCAGGTAATTTAGCACCAGCAAGTTTAAATTTGCAAGCGAACGGCAATAGTAATAAAATTTTAATGCAGGCCCTTTGAGTTCCCAGCCTGCCAACTGTCAGCAGGGATGTGCAGGTTTTGATTATGTCTCATATTGTTCCAGCATGGGCTGCTCCAAGGTCTGTTTTTCTCTGTCTTGGTTTGTTTGGTTTACCTCTTATTCATGATCAGCATGAAAAGAGGAGAAGAAAAAAATAAAAAGGAAAGAAAAATAAAAAGAACATTTTAAAAAAATGTAAATAGGATCCAGAACATATATTAATTTAATACAAATAACTGTGTTTATTTCTTCCCCCGGCCCCGTTTTTCATCTGACCAATACATAGAACAATATGAAGAGTGTAGGGAATAAAATAAAAAAATTAAAAAAAAAAAATGTAGGTTTTAATTTGCGGCTTCATTTTTTTTGGAGAGAGTTTATTTGGTCTTTTTGTGCACGCAGAGATGAAAAGCATCAGAGATGTTTGTGCTGAAACTCATAGATATTCATCACTGAAGACGCTGAGGTTTTTTTGAATACAATGCACTCACTCTCCCTCCCTCACGCTCTATCTTTTCCTGCGGAGAACCAACAGATGTTGTGTTTCACAATGGCCCGGAATGGACCAGTGATCAATACCAGACGTTCCCTCGGCAAAAAAAAATAATAGATGGTAGGGGTGGCTTCACTGGGCTCGGCTCCGTTTCTGATGCTCGGGGTCTGACAGCATGGCTTTGTGAAGCTGCTCTTCATCTGTTCTGTGGACGAGTGAGTCGTTAGACTCAACAGCAGGGAAATATGCAAGTGCAGCTCTAGCTGATTTAGGACCTGAGTATCATAAAATGACTTAGTGTTGTCTAACTTGGCAAACAAGCTGTCATATTACATGTGGAGTTTGCACACATCTACGAATCATAAGCAACTGGTTTCTTTCAAAAATGTGAGTGAGTGGAATGCTTTTTTAAAATTCCCTCTGTGTCAGTTACATGTGTGTTTTTCTTAACCTGGCTGCACATAATGAATCTCTGAAATGTGATCGTTTGAGGCTGCAGAAAGACAGGAGACGTCCAGACACATGCCACCCCTTTCATCCTGAGGTACCTGGAGTAATTGTCCTATATTTTTTAAGTTCAGAAACAGTGGTTTTAATATAATTAATCCATATACATGTGCAAAGTACACTTTAGTAAATAGAGGTTTAAAATTTCTAGTTCTTTTCAATTTTCCAGCTTTCATAATTGATAACACATTGGATTTATTGATATTATAGACACATACCCCTTGTCAAATGACATATTGTTGGTGTTCTATATAAGATAGATTTTACATTTTCTATACAAAAGCACTATGCATTTGCAAAGTGTAAAATAAAACCCATTACTTTACTTTTGGGCCATTACTTTAGCGTCTGTATTTGCTCCAGTATTCAACTATCAGCTAATATATATATATATATATATATATATATATATATACACTTTTCTGTGGAGGATGTTAACATATTTGTACTTAGTCCACAAACAAAACATGTAATTTGACCAGGGCGTCCCAACTTAATATATAAGCTTTATGATATATGATGGTAAAACATTCAATTGAACATGGAACATACAATTCCATATTTATATTCCCTTTTTCATATTGTAAATATGACAAGCGGTTCCAAATCTTTGAAATGTATTGTAACCTGTATGGATAGTATTTTCTTCGGAAGGAACTCCAAAGTAAGGGAAAGAGTAATGATCAAAATAAATCATCATGGAAACAAACACAATGAACGACACCATGAAGTCAAAGCCTTGAATAACTAGACAACAACCCCTGAGCTCTGTCACATGAACAAGGGAAACAAGCAGGACCAGAGCACATGGCCACCAAAACAAACCAAGACAGGACTAAATAAGGACAGATCACCACAGTCAATCATACACCTATTTTGTATAGAATTAATATAGAGAGTGTATTCATATTTCATGTTGATATATGTTGTTGTTGTTTTTTTAAATATTATGCCTTCCTGGTAATCTGTGTTTCTCTGATCCACAGGAGAACTCGATGGAATGTGGACGAGGGCAAGGTCTGAATATGTCTCTAACTGTGACAGTTCTGGCTCTGGTAGTTTCACTGTTTCTCAGGTGACGAGAACTGGCTCCACCCCTTTACATAGGCTTAGCTCAGCCTAGCTCAACATGCAAAAGCGATGAAACCCTGAATCCCTGACACTGAGCAAAGTAATTTAACATAAGCGATACAAATAAGAATCACCTGGAAAATGGCACAGCCTCACAGAGATGTTGGAATCATTTTTTATTGTTTTGAAGAATTTATTTTCATGGACATTCATGAGGGGGGGAGAATTAATATTATGATGACTGGAGTATTACTGCGGTGTTTGTTATTCATAAGTTTCAGAAAGTTAAATAATAAACCAATTAAGTTAAATATCTAAAAGTGAATATTATACATACGTGTATATTAAAAAAGAGAAGGTTTTATTTATTGCAAGTGGTAACCATACAACTGTGATAATGGACTTTTAAGTCTACAAATGTGAGTGGTTGTTCTGTCTGAGCTTTGCCTTATGAGAGAAAATTAGTTCTGTTTGTGTACTTTTGAAATAAAATGATCCTGAAAAAACTAAGTATGTGGGTGCTTTTTAGTAATTTTCTAATTGAAAAAGGGGTTGCACTTCACTGATAAGTTGCATTGAGTGTGTAAATATATGCTAATATTTGTGTAATAATGCATTTCCCAAGAAATTCAGTTTCTTAGTTCCTAATTAAGTATTTAATAAATGGTACCTGTACCTGTAACAACACTCATTCTGGGGACTCCATTGTTCTGCTGGGGGACTTCAATGCTCACGTGGGTAATGACAGTGAGACCTGGAGGGGCGTGATTGGGAGGAACGGCCCCGCTGATCTGAACCCGAGTGGTGTTCAGTTATTGGATTTCTGTGCTCGTCACAGTTTGTCCATTACGAACACCATGTTCGAACATAAGGGTGTCCACAAGTACACCTGGCATCAGGACACCCTAGGCCGCATTTCGATGATCGATTTTATAGTCGTATCATCTGACCTGCGGCCATATGTTCTGGATACTCGGGTGAAGAGAGGCGCTGAGCTGTCAACTGATCACTACCTTGTGGTGTGTTGGATCAGATGGCGGGGGAGGATGCCGGACAGACCTGGCAGGCCCAAACGTGTGTTGAGGGTTTGCTGGGAACGTTTGGCAGAGGAACCTGTCAGAAAGATCTTCAACTCCCACATCCGGCAGAGCTTCGACTGCATCCCGGGGGAGGCTGGTAACATTGAGTCCGAGTGGGCCATGTTCCGGACCTCCATTGTTGAGGCGGCTGAACGGAGCTGTGGCTGCAAGGTTGTCGGTGCCTATCGGGGTGGCAATCCCCGCACTCGGTGGTGGACACCCCGGGTGAGGGGGGCTGTCAAGCTGAAGAAAGAGTCCTATCGAGCCTGGTTGGCTCAGGGGACTCCGGAGGCAGCCGACAGATACCGAGGAGCCAAGCGGCTCGCAGCCTCGGCAGTCGCTGAGGCAAAAACTCGGGTGTGGGAGGAGTTCGGTGAGAACATGGAAAACGACTTTCGGTCGGCTCCAAGAAGTTTCTGGCAAACCGTCAGGCGACTCAGGAGGGGAAAGCAGTTTTCCACCAACACTGTATATGGTGGGGGTGGGGAACTGTTGACCTCGACTGGGGACGTCACCAGACGGTGGAAGGAATACTTCGAGGATCTTCTCAATCCCACCGGCACGTCTTCCGCAGAGGAAGCAGAGCTTGGGGACCCCGGGGGGGGCTCGTCTATCACTGGGGCTGAAGTGGCCAAGGTGGTAGGGAAACTCCTTGGCGGTAGGGCCCCGGGGGTGGATGAGGTTCACCCCGGGTTCCTCAAGGCTCTGGATGTTGTGGGGCTGTCCTGGTTGACACGTCTTTGCAACATCGCGTGGACATCGGGGGCAGTGCCTCTGGACTGGCAGACTGGGGTGGTGGTTCCCCTTTTTAAAAAGGGGGATCGGAGGGTGTGTTCCAACTATAGGGGGATCACACTCCTCAGCCTCCCCGGTAAGGTCTATGCGGGGGTACTGGAGAAGAGAGTCCGACCGATAGTTGAACCTCGGATCCAGGAGGAACAATGCGGATTCCGCCCCGGTCGTGGAACACAGGACCAACTCTTTACCCTCGCTAGGATCCTGGAGGGTGCATGGGAGTTTGCTCAACCAGTCTACATGTGTTTTGTGGATCTGGAGAAGGCATTCGACCGTGTCCCTCGGGGTATTCTGTGGGGGGTGCTCAGGGAGTATGGGGTACTGGGCTCTTTGTTACGAGCTATCCAGTCCCTGTACAAACAGAGCAGGAGTCTGGTTCGTATGGCTGGCAGTAAGTCCGACTGGTTTCCAGTCGGAGTTGGACTCCGTCAGGGCTGCCCGTTGTCACCGGTTCTGTTCACAATTTTTATGGACAGAATTTCTCGGCGTAGCCAAGTGGCGGAGGGTGTCCGGTTTGGTGGTCTCAGGATCCCATGTCTGCTTTTTGCAGATGATGTGGTCTTGTTGGCTTCATCGAGCCGGGACCTCCGGCTCTTGCTGGACCAGTTTGCAGCCGAGTGTGAAGCGGTAGGGATGAGGATCAGTACCTCCAAGTCCGAGTCCATGGTACTCAGTCGGAAAAGGGTGGAGTGCTCTCTCCAGGTTGGAAGTGAGATCCTGCCTCAAGTGGAGGAGTTTAAATACCTCGGGGTCTTGTTCACGAGTGAGGGAAAGATGGAGCGTGAGATTGACAGGCGGATCGGTGCAGCGTCAGCAGTAATGCGGGCTCTGTACCGGTCCGTTGTGGTGAAGAAAGAGCTGAGCAGAAAAGCAAAGCTCTCGATTTACCGGTCAATCTATGTCCCAACCCTCACCTATGGTCACGAGCTTTGGGTAGTGACCGAAAGAACGAGATCGCGGGTACAAGCGGCTGAAATGAGTTTTCTCCGCAGGATGTCTGGACTCTCCCTTAGAGACAGGGTTAGGAGCTCGGACATCCGGGAGAGACTCGGAGTGGAGCCGCTGCTCCTCCACGTCGAGAGGAGCCAGTTGAGATGGTTCGGGCATCTGGTTCGGATGCCTCCTGGACGCCTTCCTGGAGAGGTGTTCCGGGCATGTCCAACGGGGAGGAGGCCCCGGGGCAGACCAAGAACACGCTGGAGAGACTATATGTCTCGACTGGCCTGGGAACGCCTCGGTATACCCCCGGAGGAGCTGGCGTCGGTGGCTGGGGAGAGGGAGGTCTGGGGTTCTTTGCTCCGACTGCTTCCCCCGCGACCCGGACCCGGATAAGCGGTGGATAATGGATGGAATGGAAATGGATGGATGGAATGGATGGTACCTGTAACTAGTTTTAAAATATTAGGGTTATTACACCAAACACTATTTAAATTACAGTGAAATTACAGATAAATTCTTTCCATCCCCATTACTAAGTATCACAGCCAGAAAGAACATCGGCTGTGGTCAGTGTAGTGAGTAAAGCTACTGAATTGTTCACAGAAAAGTAGAGTTCAATCCCCTGTTCAGGTAAGCACTGATCGATCACTGATAACTAGGATGCAATTCCCAGCTCTGGCAGAATTTCTACTTTTTTGCTGGTTTTAAAAGTTTATATATATATATATGCGCGTACAGGACCTATTAAACCAGCATATTAAATTAGGCAAATAGCAAAAATGAAACAGAGAAGTGTGTGTGAGAGAGACTATTATTGCCACATTTAATCAAATTCTGGGACTTTCTCTTAAAGCACAGGAAAAGTAGCTGCATGAACATCTGCAGTGCATTAAACTGTTGAGAGACAGACGTGACCTGTAGGAGAGTGCACTGTTCTTATTCTGGGGTACACAAAGAATGGCAAAAATGAACAACCATATTTCACATAACACTTCAGCTAACTGTAGATTGTCAGTCTCCTCCACCCACTCAAGAATAATAATAAAAAAAGGATACGATTAGATTATGAGGACCAGACAGAATTAAGAAGTAAATCAGTGTTGAGTGGAGTTACTGGAAAACAAAGGTCTGAGAACACTAGTAAGATGCATCCTTTACTAATGATACAATTTTATAAAATATTTTTTTTCTCAATGGAATCTATTGGACCATTTTGCAACAACGCTGTTACATAGACTAGATGCACTGGCGGCATCGAGTGTGTCCTGAATATTTCATGTTTAATAGTTCATGTTTTACATAATATTTCTTTTTTTACAAGATCTGGAAGTTAACCCACTGTAGCAGTAAAAATACAAACATACACAAATGAGAAGTGACCAACACATACAGTTAGCATTTGGCACGCATGCACACACAGCAGTGAGCAGTCAGTAGTGCCAGGAAGAGGAAAAGCACATTTTTCACCTGAATCACAAACAGTTAAAATGGCGCAGAAGTGCAAGGCAGGCTTTAAGGCCGTTCATGTTGCATTTTAAATATAATGCTGGCTTGTGTAGTCGGCTACACAAAAAACGAGCCTGAACGTGACTGAAATCATATTTGCTGTGAGACACTTACTTTACTCACATCTTAAGAGTTTCCTGCTGCTGCTGTATAAAGTTATGCAGTGAAATTGTAATACAGCAGTTTACAGATTTCTGCTGAACTTCATGAACTGTTTTACTGGGCCGTCTTTGATTGCAGTCTATTATCTGTGCTTCTGACTGGCTCTTATAGCATTTCTTTTTTTATCAGTGATTTGATTTTCCATCAGCTTGGTGATACAGCATGTAATTTTTCACGCAGCTGATTGAAAGGCTCATTTGTGGTCTGAGGAGTCCCTTCTCATCACTGTACGCAGCTTGTGAAGTTGACAGATGAGGATCTGCCATGGCTGCTCTTCTCACTCCCTCTGTAATGGGCCACATCATGTTCCCATTCATTTTTTTTTTTTTTCGTGCCGCATTCCCTCCTTGCGCACTTTTCTGTTCCATCTCTCGAGCCAGCTGTCATTGTGGTGTCTCCATGGTAATGGGGCTGACTTCTGGGGGGGTAAATCGCACCCACCACAAAATGGCTTTTCTCTGTTGTCTTGGGTCCCAGCAAGGGTTTGGGGCCAGCAAATCCAGAGAGAAAACATCCTGGGAGAGGGGCATCATTTGCTGTTTGACACGCTAGTGATCTTGTATTGTGGTTTGAACAAAGGATTTTGGGGAAGTGGGGGGGGGGGGGGTTATATTAATATGCTTCTCTTACATTTCACTGGACTGCTTTATTTGGGTGAACGGACTCTGGTTCTGCTGTGACATACAGTTTAAAAAAAAAAAAAAAGCAGATGCAATGAAGAAAGCACATCATGGAAGAGAAAAAAACATTTATAATGTGATTTTTTTTTCATATTTAATGAACAGTGTATTTAGAACAAGTAAGGGTTAAAACCCTTCGAGCACAGTGTATAAATTCCAGGTTTGCTGCCCACTATAACGGTGAGTCAATCCATGCTGCTTTATTGACCTGTAATCGGGAGAACAGTGCCTCTGTGCTACTCTAGGCTCAGCACAGCAGAAACTGCAGAGTGTAATTTAAGAAGGGTAGAAAACGACTCCAACTCCTCTCTCCCTCACTCTCCCTTGATTCCAGGGCAGTACTGTGAAAGTGAACTAGACTCTGCAGCTGTAGGAGGAGCCCTGGAGCAAAAATACCACATCTTGCCTACTGTTACTTTAAAATGCAGTAGAGGTGTAGTCATTAAGAACCTGATGTGAGATATATTTTGAAGCACATATTGTTGTAATAAGACCAGGACAACTGCATTAAAATGGTCTTTTTTAGGCATCAAAATAACTGTGTTTAATTATCCTACTTAATTTTTTTCTATATATGGTCAATAGAAATGCTTGAAATATGTTCTGTGTCATTCATTTCCATTCAAACTTAAGGTAGTTTCCGGCAGAGTTACCATTTTGAAGATTCAATGCTTTGTTCCAGCAGTAACAGGGCTTTTTAATTCAAATTAATACATGCTTTTGAAATTCAGCATATAGACGATATATAAACTTCTGTTTAAATGTTCATATTAATACAGTTCAATTTACTTCAGCAAATGATACATGTAGGAAAAGCTGGCCACAAATGGCTACCAGAACCAGCTAATGGCAGCACAGAGGATACTGCTAATGCTACCCTCAGTGCCTAGATGCTACAGTCTATGATGGACGCTCTTAAAATTGACTTCATTATCCTCAAAGCTACACTCATGAAACAATGTGGGCCAGACAAGAGCTAAATAACCTGTTAATTTACAGGATAAATCTGATGCACATGAGCAAAAAAATATGGAGCTTGCTCCACTGGCTGAATTAAAGGCTAAAGAAAAAGCAGATGAAACTAATATTTACATTTTATGCTGTGAATAATGGCATAAGCGTCCTAAGCTAAGTTCATAACTGCCAAAATATCAATTATTTACTACAAAACACAACATTAATACTTGAAACATATAGGAAGCCATAATGAAAAAAAATTGTATTGTAAAATTTATTTATACAGAAATGCAACTACTTGCAATTATTGGCAGTACTATGCAAACCCGTTTTTATTCTCAATTAATTTGTTAATTAATTATATATAAATATATATCTTTTTTTAAATATATATTTTAATATGTCCATTTGTCTGCCACAGATCTTTGCATGTAAACCATTAATTAAAACACATCAATACTGTGTTTTTGAGAATCAATATGGTACGGTGTAATGATATTTTCTTACACCTATAGTAATATATTTTACTCATGTTGAAATGGTGTGCACTTCTGAGCCAAGTTGAATGCTGGAATTTACATCTTAACCTGTTTCCATTCCAGGCGGGTGTAACAGTCTTTTGACTGACATTTTCAGTAGTGACACCAAAGAACACATTGCTAGGCTACAAAAGCTCTTAAGCTGTAATATCAAGTAATTCCACCCACCTCACCCCCCACCCCCTTTTTTTCCCCTTTTCTCCCTCATTTCCTTGTCTTTCATCCCAGGGGCCTCTCATTTATCACCCTAATGGACTTGAGGATGTTTTGGAGAGGCTGATCGGCACTTGGCAGGGAGGGTCTTCAAATGGGGGCCAACACTGGAACTGATACTCAATTTTCGGAAGTGGATCTTTCATGCTGAATATTTCTAAATGTTGATTTGTATGCCAGTGGGAATCTGAAGATCCTCTTTTGAAAGGCAAGTGTGTTGGGAACTTTTAATTGTTTCTTTTCTTCTGGACAGTCTTTTCTGTGCACAAAGCAAACAAAGGCAAAATACCACAAACCCACAGACGCATATGGGTTCATACGTTCCCACAGCCGATGGTATAAAGCAAGTGAATGACTTGAGAATTTCAAAAGCCTTTACAGTATGACCAATATTATTATTTTTCTTTTTTTTTTTTATTCTGATTGTCAAAATGACATTAAACAAAAGCTGTGATTTGTTATAGCACTGGCATTGTTAATTATACTGTGAATGTGACTGGCGGAAACATTGGTGGTTTTGTTTCTGGCAATGACATGTGTTTCTTTGAGTCATGCAGATAAGCCAGAACCCAGGAGTATAACCCTGTTTTCAGGGCAAATTATGCAGAACTGAAAACAGAGCGCTCGTGCACACACGTTCTAAAGTATGCCTGTCTTTGTAGAGTATTTCAATTATTACTGTGGGTAATCGCTCATAAACTCAAACGCTAGACATGAAACAGTTACCGGTTTCATGGTAGACCATGGTAAAATTCCTGAGTTAGTATTTCTGTTTCAATGTGAATTACCGTGATTACTGTGGTTTGAAAAGCTCACAGAATCAGCCAAAGTTAGGAAGATAGATAGAAATGAAATAGAAGTTTGGGTAAAGGAAACACAGTGCAGTGAGGGAGCAATGGAATGGCTCACATCTCACTCTCCTGATTTCACTCCCCAAGCACCGTTGGAACCAGGGAAAGTGAATTCAGTGATGGGATTGTGAGATTGAAGATTGTAAAGTAAGCTACTGGAACTGATATATATATATACACACACACACACTTGTGCATGCATGTGTGTGTTTTCTATAATTCTATGGACATTTGGTTCCCACAAAGATTAAAAGAGCAAAATCCATGACCACACATGCAAATACGGACACACACACACACACACTTGGAACTTTCCCTCGCGTGCCAAAGTGTAACCTCAGATAGTAAAAGAACAAGAACACTGAGCAAGTCCTTGTATTTGCCCATTTCAATGAAGCCCTACATTCTGAATAGTTGTGGTGTAAAACTTACGAGAACAGAAAGAAAACGAGCATGATCTAGGTTACAGTGTCCAATAAGTACAACTGCACAGAGCCTTCAGCGGCCTCACAAGCACCCCAGTGTTCTTCATGATTTCGCTATTACCATGCTGGAACATGTTTCAGATTATTTGTATACAGATGAATTGCACTCTGCTTCACTACTTCAGAGGTGAGGAAATGTTATGACATCATTTACGAATCATATCCCAAATATTGTTACATCAAATCCAACTGGAATGCGTAAAGGTCTGGGCGGTTTTAGTGGGGATTGGGAAGGAGGCGGTCAGCAGAAGGTCATGCCTGGGGCCGGTACGGCGCCGTGGTTACCAAAAGCATCATGACATCATGGCCCCAGGTTTGTTCCAGTCAAGCTGGAGCAGGAACAATACGAGAAGCGTGACCACACACGGTAAAAACATGGCACAGGGGAAGCTGCACAGAGAGCTTTGGATGAAGTCTAACATATTAGGAAACTGTCTGTCTTCGCAAATATCTCCTCCGCAGTTATTCAATGAACCAAAAATAGCTCCCAGAGCTTCAAATGGTTTATTTTGCTTCGTTTGTGGTCATAATTACCAAATTCCACCATTTCATTACCACTGCTGTAATAATACTATACAGAATGCTATTACTTCATTTCCATCTGCAGCTTAATTTATATTAACCCATCATCCGACAGGAAACATCTTCATTTCAAACCTCAAACTCACTAGAAATATTTTTCTTCAAAAAAAAAAAAGAAACACAAGACTAGGCAAGCCTAGTTAGCCTTATATCCATTTACACAGGGGTGTTTCTTGCATTTCAAAAACAGGAAAGCCCAAAATACATACCCTTGTCATTGAAAGGTCTGGAGAAGTTTTGTGCTGTAAAATGTCTTTGTTTACATATAGGTTTTATTATTTGATTGTGTTGTACAGAAAATCTGGAGGGCTGGACTAATAATTGCAGAAATAAAAAAAAAGGAGCACAAATTTTATTCATAATATATAACACCAGCATCAGTAAATACTACATGATCTACAACCATAGAACAAAGACCATCAAGAACATTTTGTTGATTTTAAGAATTCCATCCATCCATTATCTGTAACCGCTTATCCAATTCAGGGTCGTGGGGGGTCCAGAGCCTACCTGGAATCATTGGGCGCAAGGCGGGAATACACCCTGGAGGGGACGCCAGTCCTTCACAGGGCAACACAGACACACACATTCACTCACACCTACGGACACTTTCGAGTCGCCAATCCACCTGCAACGTGTGTTTTTGGACTGTGGGAGGAAACCGGAGCACCCGGAGGAAACCCACGCGGACACGGGGAGAACACACCGACTCCTCACAGACAGTCACCCGGAGCGGGAATCGAACCCACAACCTCCAGGCCCCTGGAGCTGTGTGACTGCGACACTACCTGCTGCGCCACCGTGCCGCCCAATTTTAAGAATTATAATTACTTATTTATTGGCCACCAGGTTAAAAGCACATGAAGTTTAATGTGGCTGTGCGCAGCTATATGGAGTTAGCAGCTATAAACACACTAACGCCACAAAATGTCTCCCCACCATAATATTTCAGGCAACGACACACACTCACATGAAATCAGACAAATTCAGCAGTCCTCACTCTGTGAGGTGTAATAGGTGTGTAAATGTTGCCAAGTTCCAAGCCGTCCTGCTGAGCTTGTGAACAGCAGAGAAACATAACTAACGCAGAGTCAAACACAGATCCAGAAACACACACAAATGGAGCGTGTTCCTGGTTTTTTTTTCCTATTATTAATTTATATGAAACTTTGTTAATGACCCCGTGCAGCTCCACTGGGTGATGTTGTGTGAGGCTCTGAGCTATTTCGAGCTACCCAACCTTGACACACCCACGGATGAAGCCATGGTGAAGAACCTACACTACTTTGGTTCCAGCTGGGAACAAATTTTGCTGGTTTGCGAACCAGTTTGTTGGTGGAAACGCGCTGCAGGGTTCCCAATTTAGTTCACAAACTGGAACCGTTCCAGTTCCTCCTTGGTGGATAAGCATTTTGTGAAATATGGCTGAACTAACAGCATACATTGATTGAAGTAGCACCACCTTAAGTTCACTCTGTGAAATAACATTTCTACTCAGGCATGCACGTTTTAACATTTCAATATGAGTCAGTAAAAGAAAATGCTGACCCGGTGGGAGTTTTGGCAATAACTGTTAACTTTCCCAGGTCAAACAATAAGCATTTCTTGCCAGATAATCATCTATGTTTTGACATTATGTAAAAAACGTGTAGAGTGTAATTTACTTTTACAGCACTGTCCTGAAATCAAGGGAATGGAGGGTGTGTCGTTTCCTACCCTTTCCCAAATCTTACATAACTCAGTTTCAGTAGTCCATAGTAGCAACAACAGAGGTTTTGTTCTATTACAGGACAGTGAATCATTTATTTATTGATTCATTGTTACCACTTATCCAATTCAGGGTATTGATGGGTCCAGAGCCCATCCAGAATCACTGGGTGCAAGGCAGGAAGATCACACTCACACTAGGACTGTGCCATATAGTATCGTGCACAATATCGCAAAAAAAAAAAAAAAAAAATCTATATCATGATTATCAGGATATTCTGACTTGTTTACATAAAGCATCATTGCAGTTACACGTAATATGGCATACATTCATTATGTCATTTAGGCACAGCGACAGGTACGGTGGAAATTTGCTCTGCGTTCAAAAATTTGCTCCCAAAGTGGAGTGACTTCAGTCGTGTGAAGGTGGTTTGTATATAACACATCAATATTCTAAATACATTTTTTATAGAATCTTGGTAAGCTACGATTGTTTACAAAGTAAGCAGTTTACACATTTATTTGTCGTTTCTTGTTAGATTTGTACTACAAAAGTAATTAAATATAATTTAAATAAGAAATATTTTATTAATTTAATATAGTTAATGTTAATACAACACTTAATTTGATGCAAGAGAGCTTCTTGAAATGAATAAAATTATGTTCAGTGTTTTTTCATATCGCCAAGAATATTATCATCGCCAAAATACCCTGAAACATCATGATATATTTTGGACAATATCGCCCACCCCTAACGCACACCCTTGGACAATTTAGCATGGTCTATATTGCATACTGACATGCAATTTAGACTGTGGGAGGAAACCAGAGTACATGCAAGAAACCCATGCGGACATGGGGAGAACACACCAAACTCCTCATAAGCAGTAATACTAGAAGGGTTCAAAACCAACAACACCAGGACACCACCCCAGCCAAAGTCAGTGAATTATCACAATATTTAAGCTGTAATTTTAAGGTATAAGTATTTCATAGCATTCCTTTAATTTGTAAATGAAAGCAAGCTCTTCTCTATGAATCTCCTTACATTACTACACACACTTGGCTTAACAGAACTAAAGTAAGCCTTGTAAAAGAATTAATTGAAATATTTTTTTGGTGATAAATATACTTCCAGTGTACTGGGTTATTTTAAACATTAACAAGTGTTAACATATAAGCATCAAAAAGAACACATTGCTAGTGTTCTTACACTAGTTCTGAACTGTAAGTTTGAAAAGAATGGGGAAAATATATCTCATGAATTTAGCTGTCATCTGGCAGAGACATGATAAGGAGGTTTACTTAATCAGTATTGCTCAAGCCATTCAAGCTGATAAAAGGTGAAATTACCACAAATGTGTACCATTCTGAGATATTTATTTGCAAGCTGGTAAATTCTCCATATGTAGATGTTTAAAGGCTTCATTTTTTTTCCTAGACATGTTTTGATTCTGTGTAGTCTCTCTGTAGATGTAAATTATTCAGCTTTGACTTAGATATACTGCAGGTGTTTATTTGACTCCTTTCATTGCAATGATTAACAAGTGGTGCAGTGAATAGTGCAGAACTAGGGTTGAAGAATAACTGTATTCATGTATTCAAGCCATTACAAATGTTTTGTTATATTTCCTAGCCTGAGGTAAAGTACAGAAAGTTATACTTGACAAAGTACAATAAAATTCTGTTTAAGTGAAAGTTCATCTAAAAATGATCCCGTAAACAGTTCATATTATACTCCTTTCCTTTCTGGGGACTGAAATATCTGTGAAAGGATTTAGTCAAAATACCACAAGGATTTAACACCACAGCACCATTCTCCAGCTCTCTACACAGCTGTTTAAATTTCCCAGTTTCTGCAATTGTTTCCTGAAATGAGGATGAGCCACAGCTCACACTCGGTGTGAGAGCCCAGCAGTGAGAAGCGAGGAGCAGAAGCTCTATGTGCGCTCACAAAAATACTGATCCTGCTCTGTGGTTTTGCTCTGCAAAAGAGATTTTTGTCACAATGTAACCTTTAAAAGTGAACTAGATGTAACTCTACACATTCATATTTTATTATGAATCTATGATTCCATATATGTGAGTAATCTCCACGTTTATCCAAACCCACCCCTTGACCTCTTTCTGGCAGGCAGAGCATAATAACTCACCTTCGATTACGCTTTCTGTTTTAGCGACTGTGCACTAAACAACAGGAATTGGTAATATTGAAGTAATTAAGCCACATATATTTGAACCAGAAACCCATGTTAAATATAAGTCTTCCCTGGGCAACAAACGCAGTTTGGGGGGAAGTTCAATTAATGTCCCAAAGACAAAGTTCAAAGTCAAAACAAAGTTTAGAAAAGTCCATTCCCCCATGATAACCCTTATGCTTCTTACACCTCTGGTGCCAGTCTCACTGCTCCCCCTGCAGCTAAATCCAACATGTTGCCAATGGCCTTCCTAGCTCCTCCAAGTGAAAAGTTCTCGAACAATATATCGGCCAATTTTAGGCATTTTTTACATAATCGGCATCGGCCGATATATTAGCGCAAGAGGCCGATATTTAAACAATGCACACAGGCAATGCTGTGGGCAGCTCCATCATTCTGGCTGTTAGAGCGCCCCTTGCGTCCATTTTGCCATCTTGCAGGCAGACATCATTGAACTAAAGTACAGGAGTACAAGCCTCCAACCTGTAGCTGCATGCCGTCTCATCAGAGAAAACAGTATGAATTATTTTCTCTTCTTCAGCTCTCACTATTTATTATGACTGCTGTCATAAACGACTGAGTTGATAGTTGAAACACTAGAAACCCAGCGTCATTTAGCCTCTTATTTTGCTAATTGGTGGGCGGTGCCTATATAAAAAAAATAAATACAAATAAAAAAATCACTCATTGTTATATCCGTCAGTATATCTCAAGCACTACAGGTTCAAAGTCGACAGTTAATGTACCAAATTAAAGCTTAGTCACTGATGTTCATTGATCTAATCATTTTATATATAATCTCACTCGATAAATAAGTATTTTTGCTGTTATTGGAAATACTGGAAAATTGGAAATTTTTCACTGCGCCATATTTGAGTCAGTGTGTACATATCATACAACAATCGAATGGGCAGACTCTCAGGATCATTAAGATATACACTAAAATTTTACTCTATACACTAAAATAATCCCAATTTTACCTGATGAAAGTAGACCCCTGGAGACACAATTTTAAAAAGAAAAAAGTAATGGGACTCATGAACTCTTCAGTTTATAGTTACTAACTTTTTTTTTTTGAAAAATAAGACAAACCCCTACATTTTTGTTATGGTTTTCATAAGCTTTTGACCACTTCATATATATTTCAGGACCTCTAAATGGTTTCTTTTACAATTTTGAAGGGTTTTCTGTAAAAATAAATCATGATAATGCCTCTAGTTTATTCACTGCCTGAGGAATCGGCATCGGCCATCAAAAAATCCAAACCCATATCGGTCGATCACTAGTTCTCACTGTTAACTGTGGCAATATACTGTAACTGACTCCTGGTTTAGTGACCACCCTGCTACCCCTGTAACTCTCTCCTGTTACAAGGCTCTATCATACACATACACAGACCTTCTCTGTTGAGGTCCACACATGTAAGGGAATGTTAGGGAAAAGTCAACCAAACTGGAGCTCAGTGCCATGGTAACTGACATGAAAGCTCATTATTTCACCTTTAGCAACATTACAGTCTTTAACATAAAACATTTCTGCTAGTGATTTAAAAATAGATAAAAATAACTCACAAAATACATGAATACACCTGGTCTTCCTCAACATAGCTTTATGATAATGATAAATAAACTGAACCCATGCTGATGAGATTTGTTCCTGGTTTATGATGTAAGAAACCCTGGCTTCCTGAATCCACTTCTTTGGAAAACTGCAATGCTTAGCCATGGCATAGCTTTAAATAATTTCATTTATGAAACACCTTCTATCATAATATAATATTACACTGACATGTTAATGAGATTTTAACAAAATAAATAATGTTTAATAAAACTTCAAATTCACATTCTTGATTGTATAAAAAAAATGCGCACACACACACACATGGGGGAGGGGGAGGAAGGGGGGGGGGGCAGACATGCTAGGCTTCCTCACCTTCTGCTCACGACAGGGAAATGGTTACGGGGTAAGAGGGTAAAAGCAATAGTCTGGTTTTTCAGAATTAATTAACACATGGTTTCTGTGGAAGAGATTCTGTATAATATGAATTTCATTTTCAGGGCAAGAAAACTGCTGACAGATTTTGATTATTGGGTGTTCTGTGCTTTTAATGTCAGTAAAGTACAGGCCTAAATTTTGTGTGGTAGTTACCAATAGCATTGGGTGATTTTGCTCCATAATATATTGTTGGTGATCCCTGACTACAAAGGTTGTTGTGTGGTATGTGACACATTAGCTAGTGGAATGGATTCATCATTAATGTGCTGCAGACATTACAGTAAACAAGCAAGACTCTAAGGATTATAAGACTTCTCTTTATGGAAGCACACACCTGCACTGTACTGGTTTCTCATTATGACCTGAAGAAAATGTTGACCCCACACAATTTTCACTGTAGAATTCATACCCTGGTAATGGACACTCCAAATATTGAAAATCATGACTAGAGAAGTTGAACTTCAGCCACGTACAAACAACATTTTATACCTTTCCACCTTAAAAGACGTAAAGCTTCTAAACGGAAAAAAACTAGACAGAGCTGCCATTCCACACAATTATAGAAGTTGCCTTAAAGTTTCAAATTAGAGCTTAAAGGAACACTAGGTAAAATCTGGTATTTCTGTTCCTTGGCTCTACCTACAATGGGCTGGTTTCCTACTCTGCACCACAATGCTTCTGAAATTATCCACAGCAAATTATCTTTCAATACGCCTGAATAAACTTTCCATTTTTTCAGGAGACTTGTTTTCAGTTTTTATAATAAATTTACAGCGACATCCAAAGTTCAGTCTTCTGCTACTAGTGATCGTATTACCAAACATTTTTTTATGTTGCGCAAGGCATTATTCAACTATTTTCACACATTTCCCTGTTTAACTTTTCTTATCTTTTCTGAACAAGGGCTTTCTGACCATGGTTACTGAACATAAAGCTACAGCAAGGTGTCAATGTAGAATTTTAAATTAATAGTAAATGTACTTGATATCAGGAGTAGCTTTATTATATTATAGTATTGTTTTTTTATGCCTTCTGCTTCACTGTTTTAAGGCTTTACTCATAATTAAGTCTCTACAGGTCATTTAGTTGTGCAGCCCTTTTGTAGCACCATTCACACACATGGTTCCAACTTCAGATATGCCATTTCCAGATTAGCTAATACTTTTGCTGCATATTGGAGCTCTTGGAGAACTGTAGCACTGTAACAGAAACTGAAGTGTACCTTAGAGGAATACCAGAGAGCATGTTTCCATTGACTTTTGTATTAGTCTCTGGCTACAATGTGCAGTGCTCTCTTTGTAAGTTATGATCCAAATAATTCTCTCTCACTCACTCTCCCTCCTTTCTTTTCTTTCACTCTTTTTTTCTTCCCCTTGGCAGCATCAGCAATTATGAGCAGAGCCATCTCACCACAGAGAAGAAAATCAAATAAAAGCGAAATGACAAATTCGCCCCGCGGGTGCCAGTAGAAACAGAGCGGCCTGTCTGAAAATGCCAGTGTGCACAGAGACAAACACTCACTTACACACACGCGCGCACACACACACACACACACACACAGACACACACAGAGTGCATGACGGAACAGCAGTGCATGGACCCCTCACTGGGCACCCGGATCTAACAACCACCTGTACCAACACTATATCTGTGTGTGCACGTGTGTGTGTGTTTTTTTTTTTTTTTTAAAAAAAAGGTATCTAAATTTAAATTGAGTACACAGCCATAAGGTGTGAGAACTCAAAACTCCTACAAATGTGTTATCATAAATAAAATTCTCACTTATAATCTGCATGTGAAAAACAAACGCAAATAAATGGTTACAGAACAATATTTTTTATATATTACAATATTGTAATCCAGAG
This sequence comes from Hoplias malabaricus, assembly GCF_029633855.1. Classification (NCBI taxonomy): domain Eukaryota; kingdom Metazoa; phylum Chordata; class Actinopteri; order Characiformes; family Erythrinidae; genus Hoplias; species Hoplias malabaricus. Next base: position 15,900,107 of record NC_089813.1, read on the forward strand.
CCCACCTAGAGTCACTGGGTGAGAGGCAGAAACACACTCTGGACAGGGTGCCATTCCATCATAAGGAATCTCACACACACAGATTTTTGCATGGCTAATCCACCTACAAACATGTGTTTTAGAACTCAGAGGAAACCGGAGCACCTGGAGGAAACCCACAGACACAGAGAGAACACAGCAAACTCCTCGCGGAATGGGGATTGAAACCACACGCCCGGAACCATGGAACTGTGTGACAGCGACGTCATCTTTTGCACCATGTCGTGCCTCATTCTAAAAATGGAAGCATCAAAAAAGAAAAAAAAAAGAAATTAATAAATTATATATATCTGAAGAAAATCTAAGGAAAAACAACTCTGTTCCCTATGAGAAAGGAAGAGTTCTGGCTTGTCATCTTAAAAAAAAATAATAAAAATTATATATTCCAGAAGTAAAAATATTCCAGTTCCAGTGGCAGCAGATGGGCATGTGTTCATATTTTAACGTACTATGGTCATAAACACTGTTCATTGCTACATCCACATATACAAGTGAAAACTGATCTATACGCAGTGAAAGCACTGCCAGTGTCTCTGGGCTCAGGCTTATCTGATACTGACTCTGGACTGATGATAGACTGTGGAAACATGTAATGGGCTCCAACCAGTCAATCTTTTAGACTGTTTATGGAAACAATGTACTTCATATTTCCACAAAATTAAAAGATAGGTAGATAGATATTTATATAAAAATATCATTAAAATTAAAATAAGTACATATCCTCTGATTTGTCTAATAATCCCAAAACCAGCCTCAGAAGCGTCAGGGCAGATGACACGAGAGAAACTGGGAAGAATTTTTACTTTCTGGACTTGAATATGCCTCATCTGGCCACTTTCAGCTGTATAATTAGCAGACTTGGAAAATAAAAAAATGCAAAAAATCTTCCACACAAAGCTGTGTCCCTTCAGTGTTTGCAGTTTAAAGCAGGTCAAACAGAACTTAGTAATCATGGCTTTTTGTTTTTATGGAGTTCATACTGTCTCAGCTGGTTTTGAAATGAGGTTTGTAGAAAATGTCTTGATATCAAAATATGTCCAGAGGCACATAAAATGATAATAAGCATCCATGGAAGCAAAGAGTCCAATGTGTTTACACATACGTGCTGGTATGTTTATGCAAAGATATATTTGTGTGTGTTTTTTGTTACAGACCGTGTAGTGGCACACAACACTGCCAAGTCCACCTTAGCGCCCGAAGCCTTGGCCTGAAAAAGGCCCACCACATACCAACTAAGTTCTAGAGAGCATAACAGCCCAAACCCATATGAACACATTTGGAATTCCTTGTCACGCTTGCCTGTACAAACACGAGAGGCTTTAGCGCTGAGTAGGTCCTCAGAATATTTAGCATCAGCAAATCTGCTGCTTCTTTTCTTCACCTCTGCTTCTCAGAGGCAATGTATTAAAAAATGACACACCACTTCAAACATCCTACTGATATTACAATGCAGTCCCTACCTTCCATTGGTCACCAGATTTATGGGCGGAGCTTTGAAAGCATTCATCTACAAGTAAATGATGCCAATTTGCATACTTCTCAGTGCCTAACAGACATATGGTTGCTAGCCTGAATTAATGAGTTTTTGACTGGTTGAAATGTTTTCACATGTGTTACGTTGGCGAATGTGTGTGCATGTGTGTGTTAGACCAAAAAAGGGGATGTTTTAAATATAAACAACTCTAAATCAAAAGTGTGATGTTTTTTCTCCTCTCTCTCGTGCTCCCAGGCTAATATTTTACAGGTGTGTAAAGAGAAAATGTGTAGATAGATGTAATAGTATAGCAGATGGCATATGTTTAAGTCATTTACACTTTCCTAAGTCCGTAGGAAAAGCAGTGATTGGTGCACGGACAGGGTAGCGAATCATTGTGTTTGTCACTGATTTATTCATGAGCCCATATGCTAACACACAAAAACCACAAACTAAAATTGGCATTTAAATGATCTCAGATTAGACTGCTGCATAGACTCATAAGTCATGTTAAGCCCCGAATTTTTTTCTTTAAATATTTATAAAAATGACACACATATACTGTTACGTAACACATACTCTTCACGCAAGAACCATACAACAGACAGATGAGAGGGGAAAAAATAAAATAAAATAAAAAAATACATTAGATAAGCTCTACTTTTAGATTTAACAGGAGGAAATAGGAGATGGTCAAGCTGCGCTCTTGTTTCAGATCTGAAAAAGTTGTGGAAATAAAATACAAAATATATATAAGTTCATATTATTACATGCTGACTCATGATTTGATACATCTCCTTATCAACATATTTTATAGTAACTCAGGGATGGGCAAAATCCATCGAATATATGTATCTAGTTCTTTGATTGATTGACCTGAGAGAAACATATCCATATCAAGACATATCCTTTTTTCATTTGGGAAAACAAAAGCCACCTTTAAAATATGACATGTTCCAAAGTTATAATAGATGCTATTTAAGTTTAATTTTATTCAGCATATAAATAAAAATGTGCATAAATTTATTAAGCCCACCTACCTAATTTTCACTTAGGAAATCACCAAAAAAAATAAAAATAAAAAAAAACCCTGACAAAAGGTATTAAAAGTCTTCCACATCTGTTCTACATCAAACATGTTTATTACCAAAAAGTAAGGAATATTCATTTGCAAATGACATTGATTCTAAAATATGTTTAAGACAACACTCAAACGTTAGTATAAAGAAGAAAAATACTAGTCCTCCATGTTAAATGCCTTAAAAGCAAACTCTGGCCTTGTACTCTCAAGGCCTCTCAACACACTGTTATCGCACTTAGCTGATCCTCCACACGTTCTAAACAAACAGCTCTAACTCTCACACACCTCATGCTGCACTAAGACCCCCACAGAGAGACCACTCAGAGCAGAAGGATGTAGTCAACAGAAGAATCAGGAGTGTGTGTTTTATCGACACAATGAGAAACGTGTGAGGCTACTGATTTCTTTTCAAGGCTGCTGCGTGGGGGGAAATATGAAAAAGGAAGTGGAGAAGTATAAATCATGCTCTAAGGGGGTTAACCTGCTTGTTAACCTGCCTTAAACATTACTGTTACAGGCTTTCAGCAGCGCAGAAGTGGACCTGTGCAAAGAAAAGCCTCAGGAGGTCCAGACTTACTAACTCTACCTGCACATTCTCATACACACAGCCAACCAAGTTTCTGCACTGTGACAAAAATGAGGTTAAACAATTAATCCTCAAACTTATTCTCTTCTTATTCTCAAGACTTATTCTTATTAAATGAACTTCAGCACCCTAAACTGTTAAATCTACTGCATTAAAGCATGTCAAAGTTTGGTCCTACATTTGAAATTGTAATTTTCAATGTAAGATTAAAAATAAACTTTATTCCCATTTGGCTTATTATAGTTCATCCGTTTGTAGTTAACTGTAGTTAAATAAGGCACACTTTAATGCAGTTTTGGTCGTACATTTACACTATTGAAAGTTCCCCACAGGACCTTTACATAAGAACGTGCACTCTGACAACAGTCCCTTCCACTGGAACTTGAAGATCTGCTTAATGCACTATCCAGTTGGGAAAAAATGTGTTGAGAATTACTTTAAACGAACAATAAAGTAAATTGAAATAATGTACTCGAGCGAGTGTTGAGTGGAGAAAGAATAGTGAAGGATTAAGAACATTAACAGAAATGCTAGTGTGTCCAAAATTGAATACACAAAAATAAATAAATAAATAAATAAAAACTTTACTCTGCATATTTACTACAAATGAGAGTCTGCATTGTCAGCTGTAGTCAATTGTGTGGACAGCAGCACTATTGTTGGATCCAAGAGAGTTTAGTCTGAAGCCCTTTTTTCTGAGGGAATTTTTGTCTGGCGCTTTTTACGCCGAGGGACTTTGGTCTGAGGCCATTTGCTCTGAAGCCTGATGTTCAAAATCAATGATGTTCATGATCTGAGACATGCCGATGCTTTTCCTGAGACTCAAAGTCATTTTTTTAAGAGGAATAATGTCTTTCTGTCCAATGCCTAAGTACTGACACAGAGGTCTGCAGTTGTCCTAAGAAGCACACCTTAATGCAGGCCGGACAAGCACACAGTGTCCTGAATCGGATCACGCTATTATATAAGGCAGAAGTTCTCTGTAATTTAGTGCTAACATTTTTCTGTTCTAACTGTCTGATAATTCTCTCATAAGCTTTGCACAAAGTTGTGAACAATGAGCCCTCTTTGCCTGCAAAGGCTGAGACTGTAGTGGATTCTCCTTTCATGCCTTATATTCACTCGCTTATTGTAGTTTAAAAAGAGGCTTACCTCGAATATTCTACAAACATTTTACTTTTATTTTGCCCCTTTTCTGGGCTTTGATGCAGGCTTCAAATTCTGAATTTGTTTATATTTAAAAAACACAATGAAGTTGGTCCATGATTACACGTGAAAAGTGTTTGTTAAGATTTATCTGTTAAAGAAATATAATGTAAGAATTGGCTTTTTTGTCTCCTGAGCACCCCCTACCTGCTGCTGAGTGTAATTCACGTTTACAATACTATCGTGAAATCAAGCCTCACATGCATCTCTCTCTCCCTCGCTTGCTCACTTAAACACCACCGGCTCACTCAAACAGGACTCGCACACACTCTCCCTGTCTCTCTCTCAGACAAACACACACCTCTCTCGCTCTCTTTCTCTATCTTTTACTCACTCACTCACTCATCGAGTGATGTTTATAAAAGTTGTGAACTGTTCTGGGTCCCCGGCTGATTTTGAGCATGGGGGATTGTCTATAATCAAATAAAATAATGTTGAACACATGATAAAACCCATATATTTTTCATAACACACACTGTTATTACAACCATAAAGTGTAACTTTGGTTGTACACTAGCTTAACCACAGCAATCGACAGTAAAGCACTTGTTACCAGAATCGAGGTCCATTGCTAAAAACTGAGCTAATCCAGCTAAAGTAAGCTTAACACTCGCCCTCATTCATGAGTAACCCTCAAAACTGGATTATAACACTGTCCTCAACAAAGCTTGGGTTCCGTCGACACAAAGGGTAATTTCAGTCATTTACTCCACATAGCAACTGGCGAAAAGCACTTATTACCAAAATTGATGTCTAATGCATAAAAAGTGAGCTAATCCGGGTAAAGTTAGCAGCAGGAAACGTCCGTACTAGGAATACCGAGCTTGTGTGAGCTATGTGCCATTACGCATTAACCAATTCTCACGAGAATCCTCTGCCTATGATTCAGAAGTTGCTTAGTGCAGTAAACCAGAAGAGGACCCGGCATAGCCACGACAGAAGCTGTATTCTCCCTATTACAGCTCAGTGGAACATTACAATCACGTAGAAGCTGTAATTTTAAGGTAGAAATACTAGTGTTCCTTTAAAGGTTCAATTTATAAATCACATTTTTGCTTTTCTTGAATATTACAAGATGTCCCAAATATCATCAGGTCACCAGTTCAAGCCTCTTCTAGTTCACTGCCATGGATGGGTTAAAAGCAGAGGCACAATTTTGTGGCACATTGTGCAATGATTAATGCAAGTTTCACATTTTCTTGTTTCACATGTGACTTTTCAAAAGTTACAGCATGTATCAATGGCTGCATTTTATCATTGTGATTGAAATACCTCTAAATAGATAGAATTAGCTAAAGTAATACAGACATCAGTGCAAAAAGTCTTACACAGACAGGAATAAAATAACAAATGCATTGTTTGGCCAGCCTGCGTATCCACAAACTTTTACACCCTGTGTTTTGCATAGCCACACAGAGAAAGGAAAGGAAATGTTAGAGCCAGGGTCACTGGCAGAAAACCATTGCTCGAAATTGATATTTATTTAGCCCAGTACTCCTTCCAACACACACAGGTCAAATCAGCTTTTGTTTAAACACTGGCTCTAGATCTAGGTCTCATGAACCTATTCATTATAACTTAAATTAACAGCCACAGGAACTGACATCATCAGGAAATGATGTCAAATCTCCTCAGGTGCTGAAGTATGATCCAGCTAATCATCCTGATAATACTTGCCTGTGAATGTTTGACCTCTGAAATGTGGTACTGACATCAGCAGTTCCACATACTCTGCTGTAACGTTAGCCAAGCCCAATGACTTTAAAAAGCCTAATTTTCACATTATGCTGTATTAGTTATGATTACAGTCTGTGAATACTGACACAGTGACCATGGAATATAATAGTCTCCAATAAACAAACAAAGAAACAAAACATTATTTCTAATCACTTAACCACAACTATTAAAACTAGCAATTGAGGCTATAAATAAATTTGAGAAAACATGTAAGCACTAAATTTATCTATTTATGTGAAAATTTTGTTTTGTCTGTCTTAGGATAAGCAATATATTTTAAATAACTTAGTTTGATCTAAAATTTAAAAAACTCATGATCATATAAACAACAGTCCATATATATATATAGACACACACACAGTGGAACCTCTACTAACGAACGCCTATACTAATGAACTTTCCAAGATACGAACCGGGCATTTGAATATGTTTTGCCTCCACCAAAAAACCATGATTCTAGAAATGAACCTGAGCCTCCGCCGAGCCGGCGGCTGGAAATGGCCACTGACCCCAATAGGCGAGTCTCCCAGTGCGCCCAGACTTGAGTGAGCTTTTAAGATTAGCGAATTGTAGTTTTAGCAATTTAGCATTAATGTAAATAACAGACATCAAAATTCGTGCTAAGTTAAGCCGTATCTACGCTTCGTCTCCACACATTCACCCGCCTACTCTCCGTTATTTCACCCACCTCCCGTCTTACAGCCAGTGCCTGTGTTACTCCTCCAGCCAGTCGTCACGTCTTCAAGGTAGCTATATGTAACCACTTAACGAAACAGATCAAGTTTGTAGGTAGAGGTTCCACTGTGTTTGTGTGTATATATATATATAAAACAGTGACAGACAATTTAATCACCAAACACACTTGTAAAAAACTGTCTAAATTGTCTGTCACTGTGTGTTATATGAAATCAAAACAAAATGAGTGTTTAGTGTGGGGTAATAATTCTATTGGGTTCTGAGAAAAAAAACACAATTGGTGGACGATGCAATAGACAAACATGAATAGCACGACTATTAGTAACCCATTAAATGTTTATTGGCTTAAGGCATGGCTAAATGTGGCTTGAATTTATTTTCCTCAACAGGGTATCTGCAAACTACCAGAGGTGAGGAGACCCCTCTGACAACAACAGGCTGGCCTGACAAATGAAATGGAAGCTTAAACTTTCAAAAGTGCCTGTACTCTTTCAAATGTACTCTAACATTGTACTCTAGAGCACTCTAGAGCAGGGGTGTCCAGACTTTTTTCAAAGGGGGCTGAACAGGATCGTATCAAAATTCTTAAGAGACAGTCTTTCTTCCTAAATATATTATTTATAAATTATAACAGTGTATTCAAACTATGAAAAACACATATTTACAAACAGTTTATATTTTTCATCTACTGAATTAGATTTTAGAGCATTAACTGCTGCAGGAGATCAAAAGAGTGTAAAATCTAGCTAACATTTTACTACGTCCCTCTCTTGAAATCGCCGGTTTTCACCAACAACTTTGCGTTTTTCTTGCTGCAGCCATCACCAAATGTCGTTCTGTAATTCACTTTACAGGCCCAGAGAAATGAATGGCGTTTAAGTTTAGCTTAGTTCATTAACACAGTGGTGCAACATCCTACACTGCTGCCACCGTCAGGTGAAAGAAGAAACTGCCAGCGCGCCACTAATGATCTATTTTTTAAAGTGAAGCTGCGGGCCACTAATGATCTATTCTTTAAAGTGAAGCCGCGGGCCAATTAAAATCTTGCAGCAGACCTCATTTGGCCAGGGGGCTGGACGTTGGACACCACTGCTCTAGACGATGAAGTTTCTCATGGTGCCCCATGATTGTCTCTTGCAGAAGAGAATTAACCGCATAAAACATGTGCCCCACATTGTTCCACGTTCTTGTGCTGTATTTCAAACTCCCCTGATGTCTCCAATATGCACTCCATCTTCTGCATCCAAATACTGCAGTACGTTAGGTAATGAGTCGCCATATGGCTTCCCATTAGAAAAGCAATAGCTGGGAGGCCATTTTCTAAACCTATGTCGCGCACTACAAAGGGAGACATTTACTGTTAACTTTGGTTAAGCAGCAAGAAAATGTAGCTACCCTGATTCATAATACTCATTAGTCATATTTGTTCTTATACAGTAAAGAATATGGTCAATACAATGCATATAATCGTCTTTTTAAGTGTTTAAACGCTAATCTTATTTTCCCGTTTGTGTGGTGTTTTAAATCTGCCAGTACAGCATGGGGGGGGGGGAACACAACTCACCCAAATTGGTTCACCAGAAATAATAAACAACCTGTTGACTGTGGAAAAAGTACGTCCATTTCGTTTTTTTCCCCTTGTGGCGCCCCCCACTGGAGGGTAGATCAGGACATCCGGGAACTTTGACTTACAGGTCTCACCCTGTTCTCCTCCCAAGTATATTTCTAACAGGCTGCACGGTGATTAAGACAGTTCAATGTATAAATGTACATCTTACCACATACTGTAAACAAATCTCTAGGTTATTTAACAACTAATACAATATAAACCTGAGCTGAGCCCAGAAAAGAGACAATAAAAGCTCTAATACAGGTCAGCGAAGCAACACAATGCTTTTGAACATGTAAAGGTAAAAAATTGGCATAAATCCACAGCAAATTTTCATTCAAAGTTGTTATACTGTATTGTTTAGAAAATAATGAGGAGACAAACATGTCTGTACATGTTCAGAACAGATGCAAGTTGTAAACAAATGAGGCCTGAAGCAAATAATGCTCAAACAATGAGAGCTAGAGTGGAACTAAGGATCGGAGAAATTGTAGGTAGCAGCCGTGTTTGTCTACACATGATTTTATCAGTGTGGATTTAGTGTACTGTTTGGTACAGATGGGGCTGACTGTAAAGAGCAGAAACTCTTTCGGCAAGTGTGTGCAAATAAATGAATTATCTTCCCAAATAATGCTTAATTCCTGTCATTGGTTATCCAAGTAGGATACTGCTATTAGCCTTTTAACTGGCTTTAATACTGGTTAAACTTTATAAATGTGGAACCTCAATCAATGCACAAATGACAGAAAACTCAAATAATGTAAAATGGCTAAATGAAAATTTCTGTATTACATACTTAATAAAAAAAATATTACAAATTAAATAATGTTGACTAATTACTATTACATTTACAAAATTCCAGAGAATTTGTTGTCAGCCTCATAATATTTAGTTGTTCGGCCCTTATAATTGGGGAATAAACTACTCAATGTCAGCTCTGGAATTTGATCTAGATGTGTTTTCACACGCTTCTTAAGAATCCAACAAAATGTGCAGAATGTCAAATATCAACTAATGTATCCATTTTCTGTTTCAGTACGTGCTGCTAAACTAACTGTTAACATTTTTTTTAATTTTGTTAGCTAGCTTTGGAAAGTGAGTAGTCACTTAGACACCAGTGCTCCCTTGTACAATATAGTTGTGTTAGAAATACAGGCTGTTGTTATAGATATCAGCATGGGAAGATTACTTATCTGTCAGTGAGAATGAGTGGTCTGAGCTAACTCTTGATATCTGGCTACATCACAAATCACAGGGAAATTCTGCCGTTCATACAGAAGAAGTCTAATGCAATATTCACAGCTGAAGAACCCTTGAGGAGACCATTAAATGCTGGTGAAGTGGCTGCTGATCACTCTGGATATGCATTTTCTTTTTCTTTTTTTTTTACAGCCGGCCCTGTGTGTGCTAAAAAAAATGCTGACTAGTGTATGTGTGTGTGTCTGTGTTTGTCTGCATGTTCCCTTCCACATATGGGTTGAATTCAAAGTCTCAGTTTCCCAAGGGGATTTAAAAAAATATCACTTCACTTCTTTTTGCCCAATAGCTCTAGCTCAATTCAAATCCTGATTGAGGACATAGAAGACACTGAGGACAAAGTTAAGTGTTTCCTCCCCTAGGACTCCTGACCACAGATGGCTGTGGCACTGCTGGGATTCAAAGAATTCAAGACTTCTGCTAAGATCTAGTGGACTGTAGAAAAGTACAATGACATAAATGAAGGATGTTATGAGATCTGAAGAAGTTGAGTGTACAGTTACTAATCCTGTGTTTCATAAAGGTAGTTTAGCATTTGGATTAAGGCAATCATTCCTATGGCCTTGATGCTTAATTGGCAGCTGTGTGATTCCCAGAATGCAGAACATTCCCAAGTGGAAGCATGTGTTTCACAGTTTACACCAGACTTTGTACAAGACATGCGAAAATAATACAGAGTAAATAAGATGATCTTCAGAAGGACTGTTCCAATCATGTTTTACAGCTGTAAAAGGATTCCTTTTTCTTTATAACTAGTTGCATACGTAAGTTGGAAACTCCCCGGGTCAAATGACATGCTTTGTCGATTTTGTAAGTACATCTCCTTTGTAAATTTATTTATATATTTTATTTTTTGCACAGATCACATTGTATATTTTCTTTTTCCCCCAATATGTTAAATTCAGGTGCTATTCCTCCCTTCATCAAACAGTAAAAAAAACCTGGATGAAAAACAATAACATCTGCACTCATCCAAGAGCAGCAGAATGTGAATGAGGGGTGTGGGGTGTGTGGGGGGGGGGCGGATTCTTGATGAAAAATCGTTTGTTTTGACTCAAGTCACAATGCATGAAGTTTGTTTGAAATGTTCCACTTTCATGATAATTTTGAACAAACCCATCATGTTCTTGCTGGAACAATGAAGACCTTGTACTCAAAGCACGTCCCATTGTTCCCTGGAAGTTGCATAAATGTTGAGTTCCAACTCCAACTAGGCTTGTTCAGGCAATCATCTGGCTCCTTGTTCTGCTTGAATATAGGGAGTGATTTATTGTCTCTTGACGTGTTTTTATAGATTATTAGTCTTGGAAGCCACTACAGAGAATCTGAATGTGACTTGAAGGATACACCTGAGGTGTGGAAGCAGATGTTGGTGGTTAATTTATCTAAAGAATTGCTGCTCAATGGCAGTCACAGATTCTCTGAGGATATTTCTCTTCGGTCATTTGTTCACAGCTTAATTAGGCTTTCAAAGCAAAAATTCCCTTACCAGAAAAGTTTGGATATTTTGTAATATGCAATAAGTGATTTGTTCATTTGCTTGAAGCTTTATTTAACTGCCAAAAGCACAAAGAAAAGCTTTCCAATGTTTTCACTGAACAATTTAATTGTATTTGTGCCAATAAACACGTGTAGAAATTTACACAGGCAACACAGTGCAACAAAGCTGGGACAGATATGTTTATCACTGTCTTACATCACCTTTCCTTTCAATTACAACATTTAATCATTTGGGAAATGTGGATACTAATTGTTAAAGGTTTGCAAGTGGAAATTTTGCACATTCTAACTTAAAACAAAACTTCAGCCATTCAACAGTCCATGGTCCCGTTACCGCTGCATGATGCTCTACATCTGTGCCTACGAAGCCATGTTATTATAGGAAATTATAGGAGTTAGGCTTGGCATTGTGTTGCTGGAATAACCATGGACTTCCCATGAAAAGGCATTGTCTTGATGGCAGCACATGTCTCTGTACAAACCCAATGTTTGTCTCCACATCAAAACAAACTTCTTACATATGAAATTCACCCATGCCATCATCATGGATGTATTTGAAGTACACCATATGGCTGTATTTGTCACTGTGCCAAGACAGTTTCTTATGAGGCGTCATCTGAGGGCTCAAAGGTCAAGCTCAGTGTTGGTGTCTTACTCTGGTATTTCTTCTGAATCATTTCACACAGAAAATTCACCAGTGTTAAATCAAAATTATTAGTGTTAAATTAACACAGAGAGTGTTGACAATGTAAAACCATGCTTCGAAAAATGTTGTTTTAGCTATTTGACAATTCTCTCATGAAGTTTTAGTATAAAGTAATGAGCAATTCCCTTTTTTTTCTTGCAATGACTGAGTCTTTGATGAATGCTCCTTTTATAACTTTGATATTCACCTGCTTATAGTGTAGACTAATGCTTCAAAACATTTTCATTTCTCTTATTTGCAACCATCTCAACTTTTTCGGAGTGTGTTGCAGACATCCGATTCTAAATTTGTTCATATTTACAAAGTACAATCAAATCGGTCAGTGAAAATACCAGAAATGAATATGCCAGTCAAATAAAAAAATCATGAGAATGAACAAACCACAGATTCATGTTTTATTGACTTTTACACAATGTCTCATTCTTTCTGAAAATGGACTTTCAGTAGCTTTCACCAAAAGCCAGTGAAGGCCAATGGTTTGGGTATCCTGGAACAGACACACACATTTATATACTTGTGAAATTTTCTTAAGCAAAAAGTCTCAAAGTCACAACTAACTCCCGAAAACTGCAATGCTTCAAACTATTTCTGAAAAAACTGCTTGCACAATTCAATTTCATTCATTCATTATCTGTAACCACTTATCCAATTCAGGGTCGCGGGGGTCCAGAGCCTACCTGGAATCATTGGGCGCAAGGCAGGAATACACCCTGGAGGGGGCGCCAGTCCTTCACAGGGCAACACAGACACACACACACACACACACACACATTCACTTACGAGTCGCCAATCCACCTACCAACGTGTGTTTTTGGACTATGGGAGGAAACCGGAGCACCCGGAGGTAACCCACGCGGACACAGGGAGAACACACCAACTCCTCACAGACAGTCACCCGGAGCGAGAATCAAACCCACAACCCCAAGGTCCCTGGAGCTGTGTGACTGCGACACTACCTGCTGCGCCACCATGCCGCCCACAATTCAATTTGCTACCTTAAATTTAGCTTAAAAAGTCTAGATGAGAGAAACTAAATACAGTCACATCGATAGTCATCCACATGTATAGACAGCCATCCATAGATGGAAGTCCAGGAAAGCATATTTGGCCACAGCTTTTCTCCACTGTGAGGTACAGGTGTATATTTTTCAAGAAATATGCCCAGCAAACATGGGCATATAGTAGCAAATATATATAAGGATTTTCAGTTAGTGTTCTCCTCCAAGCATGTTGAACTACTACTGGTTGTTTAAAAGTGGTACTTTATTTGCTAGCCTTCATCCTACCAGTCAAGTAGGACTGTGTGATAGAGATCTAGTAAGTAGATAGGATATGGCAGCAAATACTGGGGAGAAAACCTGGTAAAACAACCATTTGAGTAGAGATTGAAACACAAGAAAGATGAAGACTGTGACAAAGTGGGGCACATTGATTAAAGTGTGAAAATATTTTGGAGTGAAGAATCAATTTTGGTGTCCTATAGTAACAGTCCTCAAAGTGGCCCTCAGGGTCCTCACACTGATACTCTGATACAGGGTCCTCAAACATATATATGAACCATTTTGAGGTGCTTGAAGAACAGTGCCCTAAAGATCCTTTCTATAAAGCAAATAAGTACAAAAATACTTTTTAAAGCTTAAAGAGTTTTCATGATATCAAACATTTAGGAATCTCTGTTTTCCGTTACTTTCCAATTTTTAATATGTTTGGGCAAGTACGGTACCAGTCAAAAGTTTGGACAGGTCTACTTAATTATTGGTGGAATAGGGCTATTCACTGTGTACCACCCCTACCTCTGCACAACCCAAGTTATGGTCTCATACACATTAAGAAGGCGAGCAGTTCTACAAATTAAATCTTGATAAGGCCACAGCTGTTCACTGAAAACCATTCCAGGTGACGACCTCATGAAGCTGACTGAGGGAGCGCCAAGTGTGCGAAAAGTTCTCATCAAAGCAAAAGGTGGCTACTTTGAAAAATCTAAAATATAAAACATATCCTGGTTTAACATTTTTTTGTTTACTACATAATTCCACATGTGCTGTCATAGTTGTAATGGCTTCCATATTAATTTACAATGTAGAAAATAATAAAAAAAAAAACAAAGAAAAATAATTGAATGAGAATATATCCAAACTTTTGACTGGTATTGTACAGTCCCAATATGTGGAAAATGGCCCAAAACAATAAAGAACCTCCCTGATTGGGCAAACATTTGACTGGTACTGTATGTATTTATTTTTCCCCACTGTTGAATCTGTGAAGGGATATGCAGTTGAGCTAAACATAGAAAGTTACTAAAAATGACTAGCCTTGAAAAGAAAAGGAAAAATACACTCACTACAAGTTCAGTGCAGTTAACAATATTGTGATCTGTTACGTTCCATTATTTTCTCTCATTGATTTCTTATATTTAGCTCATTGCTACGTCAATGTACAGCAGGTGCTTTCTTAGTTAACTACACTGTAAAAAACGAGTGAGATAGAAGCTGATTTCAAGTTTTTTTTTTTTTTTTTTTTTTTTTTTTTTTTGAGGTTTGAAGGACTTAGGATCCTTCTAAAAAATCAAGAAAGCAGAACCTGTGCACAATCCACATAAATGCACATTGTTAGTCTACTTTAGTATTTATTTTTCATTTAACTGTCTAATATAGAAAATGTAGTCATTTATATTTTCTCTAAAGCATGTAACTTGGGTTTGTCTGAAGCTTCAAAGGAGGGGCCTTGGCCCAAATTCACTACACTTTTCCACTCCCTGCCCTTTTTTCTCTGCTGATAGCAGACAAAGTTATACCATATTCTCTTTTCTTCTATTTTACAGAAACTTGTAACAAGGCTGCCTACTTTCCTTCCTCCATCCACAAAACCTTTTGGCTGAGTTGAGGGTATCTGAGGCCTTGCTGGCTCTTAGACGAGCCTCAGAGGGGCCGAATTAAAAGTTCAGAGTATGTTACAAAAAGGCTGTTCTGCCTTAAATACTCTATAATTTACAAACTTGATTTCCTTTCACTGATCTCTCTCAGATGTGTGTGTGTGTGTGTCAGACCGATAGACAAATAGACAGATGGCAAAAATGAGAGAAAGTGGAAAATAGATTAGAATAGCTGCTTTAGGTGTCTGGTTTTTGTCTCTCTCTAGCAAATTCAGTGTGCATTCTCCGATCTGCTGTCACGCTTTATTCTGCTCTAATCATCTGGGTGAAAGAGGAAAAGATAACTGGCATCTCACCATCACTCTTCTGCACTTACTCATACGTCTTCTCCCCGTATCTTTCCAGACGAAGCAAATCATTCTCATAAGATCAATGTTTTTTCAGCCTGCTCTCCCGTTATTAGTTACTGCCACTCTAATAGCTATGTCTCTCCGAGTCACATGGTAAAAGCCAGCACATCCCTCTGCTGAGATATGGCGTGAGCTGCCACAACACATTGTCTTTGGACAGTTCAACATGCTTGGAGGAGAACATTAACTGATTAGTTTTGTTCCATTAGCTAACAGATGCCTGTATTGGCCGCTGTGCATTAAGTGATGGGGGTTGAGGGAGAAAGAGGGTGAGCCAACAAAATGTTCATTAGGTAATTATGTTCTAAGTTTGAACACAAGAATATTTTATCTTAAAAGTCTTTAATATATCATTATATGTCGTAAAGATATTGAGATATGTAAGCAAGGGAAAAAAAAGCAGCAAACGATAAACTGCCAAAATATAGGAGTACAATTTACTGCAACTTCAAAATACTAAAGGATAGGTCAAGGGTCTAAGAATTAGAACATGAATAATCAGAAATTCAAGCTGTTTCACTCATTTTCTTTACTGTATTTAACAATACAAAAATAATGCATAAAATGGGTTTGTGTGCTTTAACAATGAAATGGATTATCCCTGTTGTTAATTTTCACCTGTTATTTTTCAATTATTAAATTAATAATTTTAGCATTAACATGAGGCTTTAATACATATCAATTGGTGAAAACTAAATAATCCATTTCATTGTTAAAGCACACAAACCCATTTTATGCATTATTTTTTTTAAATATTTTTTATTATATATGGTCTTGATAATAATGCAACAATTATCCCCTCCTCCTTTTGTTTGAGCCTGATCCAAATAATATTTTATGAGATTGACCTAAGAATTGCCCAAAATATTAATCTAGAGGAGTAGATTATTATATTATGTATTATTAAGTATGATCAAATGATAGTAGAAGGATCAGATAAAATATAACAGACACAAGGAAAATTAAAACAATAAAAAATCAAACTACAAGACCACCAACGTTTACTAGGTGTATACACTTCTGTGCCCACAGTAATGGAATAATAGTATGAATCTTTAGGAAACTATTCAGAGATACAGGAAATCTTCACCACTAATTGCTGGTGGACCCACTGCAACCCTGAATAGGATGAGGCAGTTATAGAAAATGAATGAATGAAATCAACGTAGTGATACAATACCAATATTCATAATAAGAACCAAAAATCTAGTTATTTTTCTGAGGTTAGCCTGAGACATTTTTTAGTTTAATTAAAGCTTGATAGGTTATAGTATGGTGTTTTTGCATTGCCTTGTTACAAAACCTGAAAAATCACATGCTCGCTTTAGTTTGAAGTTAAACCACAGTATAGCAAATGATCACTGGACTAAAAAGACCTCAGGGGAGCCACTGACCTTTTATTAGACTTTGGTATACATTTTCAACATCCAAGCTAACATCTCTCTGCAAACGTACCTCCTTTACAGTGGGCCACACCATTCCAAATGTCTGTGTGTTCTTAGTGAGAAAGAGAGAGAAAGTGAGAGGGGTGAGAGGGGGCAGGGGTGTTTTTATGACAGATTTAGTAGCAGAGATAGTGGGATGTTTATGCTGCAGCTCTGAGCTCATGCAGAAAGCTATCAAGAAGCATATGGTAATATAACTGCACAGAGCCATATAGCCTCTTACATTTTAAATCATAACTTATCATCCCTGGGGAGTTGATTCAGCTTTCTTTTTCATTTTTTCACACTGCACTTAACATAACTATGTTATGAGCGGAGATGACGGGAGGAAACATGGAGGTCCGACGTGTCTCGGATTTGATGAAGTAACCAATGATAAGACCATTTCTGGCCCCTCAGGCTTGAGGAAGAAGACGGAGGATGGAAGGCTGGAGCCAGACTAAAAGACATGGTTAGGGGGTGTTTGTAAATGGCCTGGTTTACAGCACAAATCACACAGCAGCGATTTGTTAACATGTTGTTTTTACTCATTAGTGTCTATCCCTGTGATGAATAATAATGAGCTTTGTTTTTCTGCCTCCATTGCTGCCAGTTCCTGCCGTCTGTCTCCATTTGTGTCTTCTCCGCTGCCAAGACCATTGGAGGAGAAGCAGGATACTGGAGAACGAAACTGACATATTGTTTAAAAGTTTGGAATCTTCATTGTCCTTCATTGGTAATTACACATAGATTTAGTGTTTAAAATTAATTTTGAGTTTGTAGCTGGATAAATCTCATCATATCAAGTGCCACCTTTCACTAAAAAGCTAATAATCTAGAATGTCATATATTTAAAAAAATAGTGGTCCAGTAGTGGTCAACTTGAGGCAAATAAATACTAACCATTAAAAGCTGGGATGCTGTGCAAAATGTACATAAAAGCAAAATGCAATGGTGTCCAATGCAAAAGTAATTTTATTGCCTTATTTAATTATTATTATTTTTTATGCCCATTCTTATTTTGATGCAAGCCACATATTTCAATAATTCGACAGGACCATGTTTAACATTGTGTTGCGTCACTAATCTCTTAGCAACACACAGTAAGTGTTTAAGGGGCGGCACGGTGGCGCAGCAGGTAGTGTTGTAGTCACGCAGCTCCAGGGACCTGGAGGTTGTGGGTTCAAGTCCCGCTCTGGGGACTTTGTGAGAATTTTTGATGTTCTGATTTTGTTCTCCCCGTGTCTGTGTGGGTTTCCTTCAGGTTTCCTCCACAATCCAAAAAACACACATTGGTAGGTGGATTGGCGACTCAAAAGTGTACATAGATGTGAGTGAATGTGCATGTCACCCTTTGATTGACTGGCATCCCCTCCAGGATGTGTGCCTGCCTTGCACCCAATGATTCCCGTTAGGCTCTGGACTCACCGCAACCCTGAACTGGATAAGCGGTTACAATGAATGAATGACGGTGTTTGGGAACTGAGGAGACCAATTGCTGCACTTTTGAAAGTGAAAGGTTTCCCAGTCTTGCTGTATATAGCATGTTTTCTACTCAACAGTTTGGTGATTTCTTTGTAGTATTTCATATTTCTTAATATGCCAAATACTCTAGTACCTGCATTATTTTACTTGAAGCAATGCTGTTGTAATCCAAACTTTAATGATTTCACATTAATGGTGTCAGATAATAGAAGACAATACTAATTCTGAAAAATTACGGCAGGTAATTTCACGGATGTGTGAGTCATTCAAGATTGTGGCTTTTGAACAGGCAGGATGATTCTGATCCTCTTTAGCCCACAGGACACAGTGTCTAAGATTTCCAAAAATATTTCCAAGGTTTGATTGGTCAGACTATAGAACACTTATCCACTTTACCTCAGACTCTCATAAATGTATTCAGAGAAGACAACAGCATTTCTGGATCTTGTTTTTGTACAGTCCATTTTGCATCCTACAGCCATTTTGCAATGAACTACGTTCACAGGCCTTGGTTTTCAGCGTGTCTAACCCATGCAGTAATTTCTGGAATGATTTCTTTCCTTCCTTTTTTTATTATTTTTTTTTTAAATGCTGTTCTGCTTGAGGACACAGATGACAGTCATCCAGTATTGCATTACAGACCTGTCCCTTACATACAGAGATTTCTCTGGAGTCTCAGAAACATTTAATGATATTAAGAATAGTGTAGATTAAAACCTATAAAATTAAGTTCCAATAAAATGAGTTACATTTATTTCCCCAAATGACACAAATTTACCAGTCCATTGCCCCTTTTCCAACTTTTAAAAACATGTTGCTGTCATCAAATTTAAATGGGCACATATTTTACAAAGAACAATAAAATGGCCTCAATTCAACATTTCAAATATTGTCTTATTTTATTGTGTACTGCTTTCAATTATATATAGGGTTTAAATAGGGCTGTGCAAGAATTTTCCAATAAACAAGTAATTAAAGTTAGCTGTATTAAATATGACCTCATAATTTATGTAACAAGACAATAAATAAATAAATGAAATAAAACTGAAACAACAGAACACACTTACCATGGCACTGTTTAAAAATAAACACACCCACACACATACACAACTTCTGATTATGCATAATTGATTCAAATGCACATACAACTTTTTGGACTGAAATTCTGCATTTAATTTAGTTGCAGTGTTTTATTGGTGAAATACACTTATGGCTAACAAAAAGTTTTAAACAGTTCCTCTGGCTGTAGTTTTACTGCAAATACAATCATTCACTTGCATTTTAAATTGTCAAAGCTGGCTGTAGTGTAAACTAATTTTTGTCACAGATTCTGAGCCTTTTTTTTCTTCATTAGCTATAATAAGCACTATAGTAAACTTTTTATATATATATATATATATATATATATATGTAGTTAACAAATCATGATATTATGAGCACATACAGAAATATTTTTGACAACAACAAATGCAAAACTAATGTTGACTGGGAACTGCTCAACGATAAGTTATAATTATATATGGTTTTACTAAAACTTCCAATACTGTGTGAATAAAAATGTTCATATTTAATATACTGTGTTTATATTATTTTTGTTTTATTATTTTCCAGTGTGTGCAAGTGGAAATCAATAGGAAAAATTATATATAAACTCTGCAGACAAATTCCATATTTCCGTGTGTTCTCTGATGAAGATGTGCACCTATTATTGGAGGGGGCAAAAGTAAAAATGTGGAACGCTTTTCCAGGATTTAATTCCAACTGCCTGACTTTTCTAATAATCTCAAATAAGCCTCAGAGCTGTCCAGCAGTTGAAACAATATTTTCACTAAGTAAATCAACCAAATGTGTAATTTGACCAAAATCTGCAGCAGCTAGACAGTATGTCATCCAAAATGTCTATAATATTTTACTATTTTCCAGAAACTTTTTTCAGAGTTATAGGGAAATCAGTGATATCTGAAATGAACACCACTAAGTGTATAATAGTTGAAAAGCTTTGTTTTTTTTTTTTTGTTTTTTTTTTAGAAATTAGGAGCCTGATCTGTGAAAATATTCACAACATCCTGGAACCTACTGTATGTCATTTAAATACTTTTAAAACTTACTTGAACCTGGGTGGAACTCTGACCCTCTGACCCCCAGTCCTGCTGGAGGTTTTAAAAAGTGTGCCAACTTACTGTCCGTTCTGATAAACACATCTACATTGTTTTATTTTGTTGACGTAAAGTCAGAGACAGTGGCTGCAAACTTTGTGCTACCTGTCCTATATTCCTTCATCAGTGTACACAGGACGCTGCCCACAGGACACCGTTAGCTGGACAGTTTTGGTTAGTAGAATATTCTCAGTCCAGCTTGTGGCTGTAAGACTCCAGCAGCACTGCTGTGTCTGATTAACTTGAACCAACACAACACACACTAACACACAATCTAAACCAACTAAACCAACAATGCCTGCTCTTTGGTTATCCTATAGGACCCTGACCATTGAAGAAAGGGCTATAAAAGTTTGCAGAGCAGCAGCTAAAATATACTCTGTAATTGCAGAACAACAAGGGGCATCTTTATGGTAAGTGGAGCTGATAAAATGGACAATATATTTAAGTGGTAAGGATTGATTAGCAAAAATCAATATGTCCAAATACTTGTTTTATGTAAACAAATTAATATACATTTTATCGTTGCTGTCCAGAGAAAAACCTTATTGACTTTCAACTGAAATATAATTTTATTCCATGTAATTTTGGTGTTTTTCTAATGGTCCATTTATAATAAAAATTATGAGTTATGAAGGACAGCTGTTGTGTTTAAATTATGTAGTAAACTAAAAATCTGCAAAAACAGAGATACATTTTTGTCTTTGTCAATATAACAGTAATGTAGTTTAATACCAAAATTATTTGTGTTTTCCATAGAAATTAATGATTGCTTGATATAACAAGTAGAGTTAATATTAGAAAAGTGACTGAATGAAAACAAAATGCATTTAAAAAGCTAGATGTAGCTTAGGGTTTCAGTTTTCCAGTTCCTTAAAATACAATGTATGTAGGAGACCTCATCATACGCCATTAACAATATCAGCTGCTGCTAAAGATGGTAACATCCTGTTGGTTGTGATGTAAGCCTCCTACAGCGTGACGAATGTAGGCTTCAATCAGCAGGAGAACGCTAAACATGGGAAAGGTAAACAGTGAACATATTAAAATGTGGTGAATGGGCTTTTTTGGGCCAATAACTCATACTTGCACTTGTTAAGCAGCAGAAGGGGAAATGTAGAGTGTGCACGCAGGGATTTGGAGCCCTCCCTCTCCTCTACACTCAAAAGCCAAAAGCATGATTTATATTGTGCAGGAAAAATACATACACTTCTCATAAATCACAAACACTTTATATGAGGCGAAATAAAGCTTAGTTGCACATGGTACTTTTCAGGCCACATTCTAGGCATTTCGAGATAGAGTTGTGGGGGAGGGGAGGTGGACACAAAGATAGAACTTTCACTCCAGGTCTCAATCACTAGCAGGAATGCAAATTTATGTAGTGTGTGGTTTTTTTGTATAAAACACACACTCTGCCATTTGCGAAATGTGATTTGTTGTACACTTGAGTTTACAGATTAAATATCGTAGAGGCTTGGGAGTACGTTTTTCTTCCATTTTTTCCCCATACTGTAAAAGTGAAATACTGCAAACCATGTGTAGATAATTATTATATGAAGAGATATACAGTTTGAGACCAGCTAAGGACTGCTTTTCCCAACATGCTATTTGGTGCCCTTTAACTTCTACTAAATCAGATCACAAACATGTTCACCAGCACAACGATCTCCACCTTCCTGCACATAAGAGGGAGATGGAAATGTGGTCATGTTTTGCTAATACACCACTAGGAAAAGAACAATTTTATCACTCACACGGTGGCGCAGCAGGTGGTGTCACAGTCATACAGCTCCAGAGACCTGGAGGTTGTGGGTTCGCCCCCCCTCTCCCTCCCACCCTGGGTGACTGTCTGTGAGCAGTTGGTGTGTTCTCCCCGTGTTCTCGTTCTCCAGGTGCTCCGGTTTCCTCCCATGGTCCAAAAAAATGCACATTGGTAGGTGGGTTGGTGACTCAAAAAAGTGTCCGGGGGTGTGATTGTGTATGTGTTGCCCTGTGAAGGACTGGCGCCCCATCCAGGGTGTGTTCCCGCCTTGTGCCCAGTGATTCCGGGTGGGCTGAACTGAATAAGCGTTTACAGATAACGAATGAATGAAAGCCCATCACTCAGCCAATATATTCTAGCCAATATGTGTTAGTCTGGTGCATAACAGAGTTGGGCAATTTTTCCCATCCTGTTTGGATAAAATATTAAATATAAAATAGTGAAATACTGGTATCACTAACAATGCCAACTAGGAACAAGATAATTATGAAAACCTAGGACATAGTGTTTTCAGAATGTTTAACTACAACATGATCAGCTCGGGTGTAATGTCATTTCCAGCTCTGACATCCAGCTTACAAGGTAAAAAGAAAGCAGTATTACTGTTCTCCTCCAAATGTTGAACTGTACAATAACATTAATTTGATGACTATTTAAAAAGTAGTGACTGGCTTCAGAAATCTCAGAGGAAGCATGTGCTAGCCTTTGCCCTTGGCTTATGTGACTGTAATAGAATCAAGCTAATTGAGAGGTAGGGGGAGGTGCTTCCTTTCAACCCGGTCTCACACCTATTCGTGATATAGTCACATATATAGGGGACTCCAATTCGTGACATAGTCGCATAATATTGACATAATATTGATGATTCCAGGTAGGCTCTGGACCCCCCGCGACCCTAAATTGGATAAGCGGTTACAGATAATGGATGGATGGATGCCTTTGTTGGAATAAGAACCTATGTTATGTAATTCGCATTATGCCTTTTTCTGTTATGAGTAATGACACTTGTAATGAGGAAGAGTTTTCGTGTTACTGTCGCATAGTGTTTGTATGGTACTTACCTATTCACTTATGATCGTGATATTGTCGCATAAAATGTCGAAAATATGCGACTATGTCACGAATTGCAGTCCCCTATATATGTATATCACAAATAGGTGTGAGACCGGGTTGTTCCTTTATACTTTAGTGGATATTCTTAAAGAGAGTTAAGTCAAATAACAACTTCATATATAAATTAAAAATAAATAAATAAATAAAAATCAGCAGAAAAAACATCTATTCAGAAACTGAAGTTTGTCAAATTGCTCATGTATCCCATCTGTGCTTAGTTATAGTTTTATGAATAATCCTCAGAGAAAGAGAGAGAGAAATGTGTCAGCTGAGTGTGAGTCAG